>NW_027465945.1:0-67219 GCF_049634645.1 Pelodiscus sinensis | reverse complement strand
TAAACTACAGCCTATATTGGAACAGGATACCATACTCAAAGAGGCTCTGGGAGACAGACCCATAGTCTCCTATAGACAACCACCTAACCTCAAGATCATTCTTACCAACCACCACAGGACATACCACACTAATACCAACCCTGGTACCTTCCCTTGCAACAAACCCCGTTGCCAGCTTTGTCCACATATTCATTCTGCTGATACCATTATTGGACCCAACCAAGTGAGTTATAAGATCAAGAACACATATTCCTGCGCATCCAGAAATATAATCTATGCTATCGTGTGCCGAAAGTGTCCGTCTGCTATGTACATTGGACAAACATCTCAGACACTTCGCCAAAGGATTAATGCCCACAAAACAGATATCAGACAAGATCACAAAGAGAAAACAGTTTCTTGCCATTTTAACCAGAAAGGACACTCTCTCAATGACTTGACCACCTGCATTCTGCTACAAAGACCTTTTACTTACATCTGCACTTGAAAGGGAATCCTCTGAAACTGTCATTCATGTTAAAATTCGACACTTTCCAACAAGGACTTAGTTCAAATGTTTGTTATCTCACCCATTACCAAGATAGTTTCCCCCAATTATCACCTCTAATACCATTAACTCACAAACATCCCACTCTCCCTACCTCTAATATCATCAATTCACAGACACTTACCTTCCTTCCCCCTCCCCCCCCACCGCATCCCCCTCCTGTTCTGCAATGTGATTTGTCCTTTTCATATTTGTTCTTTTTTTAAATTGTATCCTTTGGTTAATACGGTTGTGACTACTTTCTTCCACTATTTGATCTGAGGAAGTGGGTCTGGCCCACGAAAGCTCATCATCTAATAAACCATCTTGTTAGTCTTTAAAGTGCTACATTGTCCTGCATTTTGCTTCAAACTACCCCCAGGCTAACACGGCTACATTTCTATCACCAATCTGGAGGGGAGCTAGAGCGTTAGTGTGGGGAACCTTGAGTCTCGAGGGCCACACTCACGTGAGCTGGGGTATTAGGTTCCTCACCCCTGCTTTAAAAACAAAACCTCTTACTCTTAAAAATCGATCCCCGTATCTCTGGTCGGACCAGCTTCACGCAGGTCCTCGGGGATGGAAAACTGCAGCAAACTGTATGAACAGAAACAAACAGAAGCCCCAATCGCAGCTGGAGGTGGGGCGAGGCTGCCCCAGCAGGGACACAACGGGGCAGCCGCCCTCCACCAGATCAGGAAAACAACCGCGCCATTCCCCGGCCAGCAGGAAGGCGAGTGCCGCTGCAAGGCTCCGCAAGGGAGGGTGGGCGGCAGAGGGGTGTTTGTGCGCGGCCGCGCGCCTTCAGCGGCAACTCCCCTGGTGCCCCCTTCTCTAGTCCAGCCAGGCCTAAAATGCTCAGTGCTTAGAAGGCGGGTGGGGAACCTAAGGCCTGGGTGCTTGGGGCTCCTCCACCGTCGCCCCCCTCCCCACGCCGTGGGGCTGGAGCGCACAAAGCGACTAGGCTGGGCCCTGCAGTGCTCTGGCGCCAGGGGGACGTTTCTCCGCTCAGCTGGGGGCCAGGCGGGGAGGCTTTTCTGTCGGTTGGTTTGTCTGTCACCTGTTTGCCCCCCAATTCTCAGCCACTCCCCCCCTCTCCCCACACGCCCCCACCCAGGACGCTCTCGGCCTCTGCAGGAGGCACAGCCGGGCACTGGGCGGCACCGCGGGCAGCCAGGGCCAGAGCATCCCCCCCACAGCGCCTCCCGCCGAACTGCCCCCCCCCCCCGGGCACAGGGGGGATTCAGCGGGCACCCGGCCCCGCCCTCAGACAGCGAGCAGCGCGGGGAGCAGGGCTCAGGCCGCCCCGCCCCCCCGCGTGCGGGACACGTTCTGTGCGTGCCCCGCCCGCGGGAACCACCCCTCGAGGGCGCGCGGCTCCCCGGCGGGGGGAAGGGGCACGTGACACTCCCGGGCCCCGGTGGCCCGCAGCCCCCCCTCCCCGAGACACCCACGTGACTGGAGCCCGGGTCAGCTCCCGCGCCCGGCACCACGTGGGGGGGGGGTCACAGGGGCGCTGCTCCCCGGGGAGGCAGCAGCGCCGGGGGGGGGGGGGGGGGCAGAAATCGCCCCCCCACCTCCGCCAGGGGCCGCCCCGCCGATGTCCAGCCTGGGGCCCGGAGAGAAGCAGGCGGGGGGGGGGGGCTCCACGTCACTGCCAGCTCCCGCCCCGCCCCCCAGGCTCCGCCCCTCAGCGCCCCCCGCAGCTTTTTCCCGCCCGCCTCGTGGGCGCGAGCGTCCCGGGAGTTTCCCGCCCAGCCAGCGCCGCCCGCGCCTGCGCTCTCCCGCGCCCTGTCCCCTCCTGCCCCACCCCAGTGCCAAGGCCCCCCCCCGGGCCCCTCCCCCTCCCTCCTGCCCCCCCAGTGCCGAGCACCCCCCCGGCCCCTCACCCCCTCCTGCCCCCCCAGTGCCGAGCACCCCCCCGGCTCCTCACCCCCTCCTGCCCCCCCAGTGCCGAGCACCCCCCGGCCCCTCACCCCCTCCTGCCCCCCCAGTGCCGAGCACCCCCCCGGCCCTTCACCCCCTCCTGCCCCCCCAGTGCCGAGCACCCCCCCGGCCCCTCACCCCCTCCTGCCCCCCCAGTGCCGAGCACCCCCCCCCGGCCCCTCACACCCAGCCTGCTCCTACACCTCACCCCTGTCCAGACACCCCACCCCCAGCCCGCTCCCCCACCTTCCCTCGCGCCCCCTTCTCCCCCAGGCCAGACACCCCACCCCCAGCCCGCTCCCCCACCTTCCCTCTCGCCCCCTCCTCCCCCGGGCCAGACACCAACAAGGGGCGGGCTGGGAGCGGGGCAGCTTCGCACTCGGACCCAGGATTCGCTCGCGCCCCCGCGCGCTCCTCGGACCTTCCTGTCATGGCGGCGCCGGCCGCCCAGTCAGACAACGCCCCCCTGCGACAGCCCATTGGCCGAACCAGAGGCAGGATCCCCTTTGCTGACAGCCCATTGGGCGACACTATCCTCCGCCAAGGCTGTCTTCCGAAAGCCCATTGGCTGGCACACAGCCAGGAACCACCCCTAAGTCACAGACAATTCGAGGACAGAGCAGCCCATTAAGATCCACCCCGGACAGCCTATTGGTCGAGAGCAGTGGCAGGTCATTCCCCCTAGTCACACCGCATTCGCAGACAGAGCTGTCCGTTAAGATGCAGCCGGGTCAGCCTATTGGGTGCCTCTGATTCAGAACACGCCCCTTAGTCACAGCCCGTTCGCGGACAGAAGAGTCTGTTATAATCCACCCCGGACAACCTATTGGCCGCCAGCAGCCCCAGAACACGCCTTTAGTCACCGCCCATTGGCGCACGGAGCAGTCCGTTAAGAGTCACCTCGGACAGCCTCAGATTGGGCGCCACAGATTCCGAACACGCCCTTTACTCTCAGCCCATTCGCGGACAGAACAGTCTGTTACGATCAGTCCGGGACAGTCTCTCGGCCAGCCTTAGTGTAGGGATAACATAGTCAAGTATGAAACATGATTCCCCAAGTGGAAGTGACTCCCCAGAATTTGTTCCCCACAACTAAAAGTCTAAGGAGGAGAAGTTTGTGTGTGGGATCCTGGCGCGGAGCCTGGTGTGTGGGATGAGGGGGCCGGGGGCAGGAGGGGAGAGGGCTGCGCGGAGCCTGGTGTGTGGGATGAGGGGGCCGCGGGCAGGAGGGGAGAGGGCTGCGCGGAGCCTGGAAATAACGAGCTTCTTACTTTGCCTGCTGTCAAAGGGCAAGACTGGGGCCACGTGGCGTGCGGAGCAGGGACAGCAGCTGGGGGCGATGGAATTACACGTGCATTACCCGCAATGACCACCGAGCGGCACTATGGAGGCGCTTCGGAATTACACGTGCATTACCCGCAATGACCACCGAGCGGCACTGTGGGGGCGCTACGGAATTACACGTGCATTACCCGCAATGACCACCGAGCGGCACTGTGGGGGCGCTACGGAATTACACGTGCATTACCGCCGGTGACTACCGAGCGGCACTGTGGGGGCGCTACGGAATTACACGTGCATTACCGCCGGTGACTACCGAGCGGCACTGTTGCTCTGCTAAGGGCCGTTATTTCCGAATAAAAAAGATTGTTCTTAGGGTAGAAATGCCCCATTCCGAACTAAGAACACGCTGGGCGGGGCTATGCCGGGGGGCGGGGCTATGATAGGGGCGGGGCGCGCTGCGACGTGCCCCGGGAGGCCGCACTATGAGAACTACAAGTCCCAGGATGCGTCGCTAACACTTGGAGTGACAAGAGCGCGGGACCAACCGCGTCGCTCCCTGGTCAATGCCCCGTTGTGATGTCACTTCCGCTGCACCCGCCCAACCGAACAGCGCCGGGCCTGCCCTGGCCCTGCAATGGCCGATGGGAGCTGCGGACAGGGGCACTCAGTTTCCCACAAGCCACTGCGGCTACTTTCCCTACTCCCCCTCATCCGGCCCCTCCCCATTGCTGGGCGGGGCTCCTGCCTCAGAGACGGCAGCGTCCGCAGCTGATGACCCGCCCCCATTCGGGAGAGGAGACTCCGCGGCAACCCTTCCCCCCCAAACTCCTCCCCGCCCCGTGCAGTCTGATCCCCCCAAACTCCTCCCCGCCCCGTGCAGTCTGATCCCCCCTCAAACTACTCCCTCCCGTGCAGTCTGATCCCCCCAAACTTCCCCCCGCCCCGTGCAGTCTGATCCTCCCCCCCGTGCAGTCTGATCCCCCCCCAAACTCCTCCCCGCCCGGTGCAGTCCGATCCCCCCAAACTCTTCCCCGCCCCGTGCAGTGCGATCCCCCCAAATTCCTCTCCCCTCGTGCAGTATGATCCCCCCAAACTCCTCCCCGCCCCGTGCAGTCCGATCCCCCCCAAACTCCTCCCCCCGTGCAGTCTGATCCTCCCCCCCGTGCAGTCTGATCCCCCCCAAACTCCTCCCCGCCCCGTGCAGTCTGATCCCCCCCAAACTCCTCCCCGCCCCGTGCAGTCCGATCCCCCCCAAACTCTTCCCCGCCCTGTGCAGTCCGATCCCCCCAAACTCCTCCCCGCCCCGTGCAGTCTGATCTCCCCCAAAACTCCTCCCCGCCCCGTGCAGTCTGATCCCCCCCAAACTGCGCTCCGCCCCGTGCAGTCTGAACCCCTCCCCAAACTCCTCCCCGCCCCGTGCAGTCTGATCCTCCCCCCCGTGCAGTCTGATCCCCCCAGAAACTCCTCCCAGCTCCGTGCAGTCTGATCCCCCCCAAACTCCTCTCCCCCCCGTGCAGTCTGATCCCCCCCACACTCCCCTCCGCCCCGTGCAGTCTGATCCCCCCCAAACTCCTGTCCGCCCCGTGCAGTCTGATCCCCCCAAAGCTCCTCCCTGCCCCGTGCAGTCTGATCCTCCCCCCAAACTCCTCCCCGCTCCGTGCAGTCTGATCCTCCCCCCCGTGCAGTCTGATCCCCCCAAACTCCTCCCCGCTCCGTGCAGTCTGATCCCCCCAAACTCCTCTCCCCCCCGTGCAGTCTGATCCCCCCAAACTCCTCCCCGCCCCGTGCAGTCCGATGCCCCCCAAACTCCTCTCCGCCCCGTGCAGTCTGATCCCCCCAAACTCCTCCCCGCCCCGTGCAGTCCGATGCCCCCCAAACTCCTCTCCGCCCCGTGTAGTCTGATCCCCTCCCCAAACTCCTCGCCGCCCCGTGGAGTCTGATCCTCCCCCCCGTGCAGTCTGATCCCCCCCCAAACTCCTCCCCGCCCCGTGCAGTCTGATCCTCCCCACGTGCAGTCTGATCCCCCCCAAACTCCTCTCCCCCCCGTGCAGTCTGATCCCCCCCCAAACTCCTCCCCCGCAGAGCCTGCAGTGCGGGATGAGGGGGCCATGGGCAGGAGGGGAGAGGGCTGCGCGGAGCCTGCAGTGCGGGATGAGGGGGCCGGGGGCAGGAGGGGAGAGGGCTGTGCGGAGCCTGGAGTGCGGGATGAGGGGGCCATGGGCAGGAGGGGAGAGGGCTCCGCGGAGCCTGGAAATAACGAGCTTCTTACTTTGCCTGCTGTCAAAGGGCAAGACTGGGGCCACGTGGCGTGCGGAGCAGGGACAGCAGCTGGGGGCGATGGAATTACACGTGCATTACCCGCAATGACCACCGAGCGGCACTGTGGAGGCGCTACGGAATTACACGTGCATTACCGGCAATGACCACCGAGCGGCACTGTGGGGGCGCTACGGAATTACACGTGCATTACCCGCAATGACCACCGAGCGGCACTGTGGAGGCGCTACGGAATTACACGTGCATTACCCGCAATGACCACCGAGCGGCACTGTGGAGGCGCTACGGAATTACACGTGCATTACCGCCGGTGACTACCGAGCGGCACTGTTGCTCTGCTAAGGGCCGTTATTTCCAAATAAAAAAGATTGTTCTTAGGGTAGAAATGCCCCATTCCGAACTAAGAACACGCTGGACGGGGCTAAGCCGGGGGGCGGGGCTATGATAGGGGCGGTGTGCGCTGCGACGTGCCCTGGGAGGCCGCACTCTGAGAACTACAAGTCCCAGGATGCGTCGCTAACACTTGGAGTGACAGGAGCGCGGGACCAACCGCGTCGCTCCCTGGTCAATGCCCCGATGTGATGTCACTTCCGCTGCACCCGCCCAACCGAACAGCGCCGGGCCTGCCCTGGCTCTGCAATGGCCGATGGGAGCTGCGGACAGGGGCACTCAGTTTCCCACAAGCCACTGCGGCTACTTTCCCTACTCCCCCTCATCCCGCCCCTCCCCATTGTTGGGCGGGGCTCCTGCCTCAGAGACGGCAGCGTCCTTAGCTGATGCCCCGCCCCCACTCGGGAGAGGAGACTCCGCGGCAACCCCTCCCCCCCAAACTCCTCCCCGCCCCGTGCAGTCTGATCCCCCCAAACTCCTCCCCGCCCCGTGCAGTCTGCTCCCCCCCACCAAACTCCTCCCCGCCCCATGCAGTCTGCTCCCCCCCACCAAACTCCTCCCCGCCCCGTGCAGTCTCCTCCCCCCACCAAACTCCTCCCCGCCCAATGCAGTATGAACCCCCCCAAATTCCTCTCCGCCCCGTGCAGTCTGAACCCCCCCCAAATTCCTCTCCGCCCCGTGCAGTCTGCTCCCTCCAAACTCCTCCCCGCCCCGTGCAGTCTGCTCCCCTCCCCAAACTCCTCCCCGCCCGCTGCAGACTGATCACCCCCAAAATTTCTCTCCGCCGCGTGCAGTCCGATCCCCCCCAACCTCCTCTCCGCCCCGTGCAGTCCGATCCCCTCCCAAAGTCCTCCCCGCCCCGTGCAGTCCGATCCCCCCAAGCTCCTCCCCCCCGTGCAGTCCGCTCCCCCCCACCAAACTGCTCTCCGCCCCATGCAGTCTGCTCCCCCCCAAACTCCTCCCCGCCCCGTGCAGTCTGCTCCCCCCCAAACTGCTCCCCACCCCGTGCAGTCTGCTCCCCCCCAAACTGCTCCCCACCCCGTGCAGTCTGCTCCCCCCAACTCCTCTCCGCCCCGTGCAGTCTGCTCCCCCCCACCAAACTCCTCTCCGCCCCGTGCAGTCTGCTCCCCCCCAAACTCCTCTCCGCCCCGTGCAGTCTGCTCCCCCCAACTCCTCCCCGCCCCGTGCAGTCTGCTCCCCCTCACCACCAAACTCCTCTCCGCCCCGTGCAGTCTGCTCCCCCCCCAAACTCCTCCTCCCCCCGTGCAGTCTGATCCCCCCAAACTCCTCCCCCCGTGCAGTCTGATCCCCCCCAAACTCCTCGCCCCGTGCAGTCTGATCTCCTACCCCCCACAAAACTCCTCCCCCCGTGCAGTCTGATCCCCCCCAAACTCCTCCCCCCCGTGCAGTCTGATCCCCTACCCCCCAAACTCCTCCCCGCCCCATGCAGTCTGATCCCCCACCACCACCAAACTCCTCTCCCCCCCATGCAGTCTGCTCCCCCCAACACCAAATTTCCCAGCCGGCTTGTGTGGGGACTGGCAGCGGGACAGGCTGATGCTGCTGTTGCCTTCGAAAGTGCAGCGGGGAGCCTGAGGCGGGTGGGGGGGGGCGGCTGCCTCTGCTGCGTCTCGTTCACAAGCCCAGAGGGGCCGCGCGAGGATTTTCCGGAGACCCCGAGGAGTTTTCTGCCGCTCACTTCTGTGTCCCAGCTGAGTTCCTGCCGGTCAGTGGCCCCGCCCCCAGACCAGGCCACGCCCCTGCCATTAATGACGGAGCCTGGGACCCGTCTGTGTGCCCCACAAACCCACGTGTCACTCGCCGGGGAGCCGATAGAACGTGCCCCGCGTTCCATCATTTGCATGCACCGCGCCAGGGCAATGACGTCACTAGCAGTGCGCTGCTGTTCGTAGCCGGCAGTGGCAGCTTCGCACCGAGCCGGGCCACGAGGCAGCGGGCGCAGCGCTGGGGGCGGAGCTACAGGGGAGCGGCCCGGCCGGGCGGGGTGCACACTGGGGCGCCCAAGGGCTGAGATCCGGGCGGGGCAGCGTCACGCTCTGACCTCGCTGCCGCCTCCCGCCGCCTCTCCCTTGGGGCCGGGTGGCGCGGACCGGAAGCCGCTGCACTGCCCGGATTTCCTGGGGAACACGCTCCCTGTGACGTCAGGGCCTGCCACAGAGGCAGGGCGCCACCCCGGCCAAGCAAGGAGCAGAGCTAGGGTTGCCAGATGGTTTCACCAAAATACCAGGCACGCCTGACATGACATCACAATCTGCATTCCATCTGATTTAGAAAATACCAGACATTTATCAGAGGAGTAGCCGCGTTAGTCTGAATCTGCAAAAGCAGCGAGGAGTCCTGTGGCACAGAACTCCTTGCCGCTTTCGCGGACATTTATATTTTCTCAATTTGTTTCCCCGAAGAAAAAGCTGAAAGCCTGGACCGTCCAGTTCAAAACCGGACACCTGGCAACCATAAGCAGAGTGGTGCCTTGTCGGAGCGGTTCCAGCCTCCGCTCTGCTGTCCTTCCTCTGCCCCACGTACCACGGGAGCTGGTGGCCTACGCTGGCTGCACCG
Organism: Pelodiscus sinensis; assembly: GCF_049634645.1. Classification (NCBI taxonomy): domain Eukaryota; kingdom Metazoa; phylum Chordata; order Testudines; family Trionychidae; genus Pelodiscus; species Pelodiscus sinensis. Next base: position 58,239 of record NW_027465945.1, on the reverse strand, counting down.
CCGCAGGAAACCTCCAACCCCAGTCGCTGTCCCAGCCAGGCACCCCGTGTCTGAACCCGTCCCGCCTGGCCCCGTGTCTCCTGCCTACCACCCGCTGACCTGGCACCAGCTGAGCGCTCGTACCTGGGCACCTTCCGGTCACGGTTCCCAGTCGGTTGCTGTCAGGCTGTGGACCGAGCAAACGTCACTTCCGGTCCGTGGGACTGAACGCACGTGGCGCCGGCATGATGCGAGGCCGCTCCTTGTTGCCCCACGTCGGATACAAAAGGAGCAGCTACCGCGCGGCAGTTAGGGCCTCGTGCTGAAACGCGCTGCAGCAGTGCTACTCTTCCCTGCCCCTCTCATCCCAGTTGCATGCTCCAGATGGGAGGGGAGGGGTGTCGCTTTCCAGGAGCTACTGCTGCCAGGGCACCGTCTGACTGGCACACGTCAGACGCACACGCCCGTGCAACAGCCACTCACCCTGCCAAATGCTCACACGCAGGGATGCGTGTACACACTCACAAACGCGAATTAACAGATTAACACGCCTGGGCGCCCACTCGTGCCCTCGCTCAGATGCCCACACACGCATCTGCTCAATCTGCCCGCACGCAGGCACGTGCACACACACGCAAATGGACACTTGCGGACGCACACACTTGCACTCATACTTACGTGCGCACGCATGCACGCCGAGTAACAGTCGCCTAGAAGGACTCACCAATAATATCAAACTCAAAAGCCAAAGATTAGATCAATTAGGAGACAACTATTCCCACGAGGCCCTAATCCATGGCTGGGGCTCCTCGGTGCTGCTGGGAGACCAAGTCTTTATTTCAATCCCAGTTTTGCCAACTCTCGGCATGCGTGACGCTAGGTCAATTGGCAGCCTACTCACTTAGTTTTCCGTATGATCCTAGACACGTTAAGTATCGCCAGCCAGGAGATTCGGGGAGGGTGGCGGGGGGGGGGGGGGGATTAATGACATTTTTAAAAATACAAAAATCGGTGTTCAGTTTCTGTTGTAGATAAACCTATGTACTTCATATGACTTGACACTGTGCCTCTCCATATAACCTTGTCACTTTGTATTAATCCATATGACCTTGTCACTTTGTATTAGAACTTGAATCCATATAACCTTGTAACTTAGTTTTCTACATAGGGTTCTAATACAGAGTATATAGTTAAAGAGGTAAAAATGTCATTTGCTAGGAGTAGAATAAGATCTTTCCCCCCACTCTCTCCCCCCACTCTGTAATCAATTGCCCAGTTGAATGAACGAGGTGTGAATGAGTAACACTTGGGAGCCAAGCACCTCCAGAGAGCTACACCAGTTGAAAAGGGGGTAGAAGCCAGACCCAAGGTGTCAAGAGGGCTCAAGAAAGAAGAGCAGACATATTGAAGGCCTTGGGGATTAGAAGCAAGCACCTTCTTTGGAAAACACCCTCTCTTAACAGACAGCACCCACAAAGGGACCAAAGGACACAGACCCAGATTTTGAATCTGGGATATATTTGCATAAGAGGGAAGCTGCTATAAAAGTGAGTTGTCTTGCAGAGGACTCCGGGTCTCATCTTGTCACCATCGGAGCATCGATCCGGATCAGCAGAAGCCCGGATCCACCCCTCCCCCATCTAACTCACCTGGCCAGTGAAGTTAAGGGGAGCAACAAGTTGGTAACAACAGCAAGACGGAGTGTGCTTGTGCACGTGTGTGTGTGTGTGTGTGTGTGAGAGTGAGTGACACAGAATAATCAATACTTATCATATGCATGTGGTAAATAAATATATATATATATATATATATATATAAATTAACGTGTGTGTGTGTGATCAATAAATGTGGCGTGTTGCCTTATCCCTCTGAAAAAGATCCCGAGTACTTCTTTTAAGTACAACACTGTGACTTTTGTACTTCGTATTTTCAAGTTCTTCCACCACGAGCCAGAGGGCCTTTTCTCAGGGACCCGTACCACGCTCGCAAACGTCTGTGCGGCCCTCCCTCGATACTTACCTTGAGCCAATTGCTATTTGCTCTTCTTCCATAGATCGCTGTCTGGTTTCCATCTGCCGGCAGGGTCTCGGGAGGGTGGCTCCTTTCGGTCTCTGCCACCACATGGCCAGCCTCTCATCTCCTCCAAGTCTACAGGGACCGAAAAAGAGACAGAGAACGGTTAGGAGCTAGGCCACCCTAGATGTGTGGAAAGGACAGACACGTGCGTCACCTGGCTGCTGCTCACTGGAGCCCAGTGTTGCCTCTAACATTTCCCCTCCAGGAGCGGAGTGAGTTTTGTCTCGTGCTCCAAGATCGAGGTCACGTGCCCTTCTTCGGATGCCTGCCACCCAGGCGAAGACATGTCTCGTCTGTGTTTTTAAAACGTTCTGGAAGAAAGAGTACTAACACAAGGGAGAATTAACAAGGTCATTTAAACTGTAAATATTTGTTTGATATGAAGTCAAATAAAAGGAAAATTAATACTGCAACATTTTCAGTGGCCAACCTCCTCTCCTCTCCTCTCCTCTCCTCTCCTCTCCTCTCCCCTCCCCTCCACTGCCCTGCCCCCTCCAGCTGGCCTAGATGATCTCTCCGGGTCCCTTATGGTAAAGCCCGCCCCGGGACCCTGTGCTGAGGTGACAAGTTCTTCACAAGATACTGGGTATGTAAACTTTTTACGGAAAAGCGTCCGTGGCCAATCTAGACGCGCTTTTCTGCAAAAAAGCCCCAATCGCCATTTTCGCCATCGGGGCTTTTTTGCGGAAAAGAACTCTCTGCTGTCTACACTGGCCCTTTTGCGCAGAAGTCTTTCGGAAAAAGACTTTTGCCCGAACGGGAGCAGCATAGTATTCCCGCAGAAGCACTGACAATCTTACATGAGATCGTCAGTGCTTTTGCGGAAATTCAAGCGGCCAGTGTAGACAGCTGGCAAGTTTTTCCGCAAAAGCAGATGATTAGCACACTTTCCTAGTTGAAAATCCAAGGAGAAGAAAGGGGAGAATTGCAAATCAAGACTCTCTTAAGGTGTCTGAAAGCTACTTTGGTCTGGGCCGGTACTCAGTGGTACCAAGGCAGACTTTTCTGTGGCTCGGTTGTCTAATGCCACACTAGAACAAGTCTACCACACCGAACGAAAGAGCAGACAATTACATGAAAGGGAAAAAAGGTGGCTTGGCAGAGAATTTGCTTCCGGACAAAAACAAGAGACTGCGGTGGTTAAAGAAGAACGGGAGGCATACCTGTGCATAAACCAATTCACCAGAAACCTTCTGAACAACCAGTTCAGTCACATGTCCTTACAGGGACAAGCACCTTAATGACGGTAGCCCTGACATTTTATTTTGCAGACGATTCTACTTGTGGAAGGGCTGCTGGAGTGAAACTTGAGGCCCAAGCAGGAGGAAAGTTTGATTTTCTAGTACCAAATAGAAAAACAATAATAGAACAAAAAGGCTAAAAGATGCCTAAGGGCGGAGATAGGGTCCAGAATGACTTAGACAAATTGGAGGATTGGGCCGCAAGAAATCTGATGAGGTTCAACAAGGACAAGTGTACAGTCCTGCACTTGGGATGGAAGAATCCCAAGCATAGTTACAAGCTGGGGACCAACCAGTTAAGTAGTAGTTCTGCAGACAGGACCTGGGGGTTACAGTGGATGAGAAGCTGGAGATGAGTCAACAGTGTGCCCTTGTAGCCAAGAAGGCTAATGGCATATTAGGTTGCATTAGGAGGAGCATTGCCAGTAGATCCAGAGATGTCATTATTCCCCTTTATTCGGCTTTGGTGGGGCCACATCTGGAGTACTGTGTCCAGTTCTGGGCCCCCCACTACAGAAGGGATGTGGACACATTGGAGAGGGTCCAGCAGAGGACAACCAAAACGATTAGGGGGCTGGAGCAATTGCTCTATGAAGAGGCTGAGGGATTTAGGTTTCTTTAGTCTGAAGAGGAGACCATGAGGGAGGATTTTATAGTAGCCTTCAACTTCCTTATAAGGACACAGGAACGCAAGGTAACCTGTTCTCCCAACTCTCGCTTTCAGACGGGGTGGGGAACCTTATTGGGGGGGGCGGAAGGCACACACTAGTAGGGTTGCCAGATGGTTTCAGCAAAAAAAAAAAAAAAAAAAAAAAAAAAAAAGGGGCCAGGAAAATTTTTGTTGAGGGAAAGAAGCCAACCAAACAAAAAAACCCCACCAGGAACATTTTTGTTGAGCAAAATCCAGTTGTGACCCCTTTAATTAGTCAGCCAATCTCCCCGCCCCGGCTTATTTCTGCTGGGCACAGAGGAAAAGCAGAAAATACTGGACATTTTGTATGTCCGGTATTTTCTAAATTTATTTACCGGACAAAAAGTGCAACTACCGGGCTGTCTGGCTCAGTGCTAGACACCTGGCAACCCTACACACAAGTGTGAAGAAAAAAAAATCCCAAACCCCACCATCCGCATTAACACATGCCCCAACTGAGAAGGAGGAAGAGGCTTCCCACATTCCCCTCGCACACAAGGCTTCCCTTGTGAGGAGGGGGGGGCGGGGGGCGGGGCGGGGCAGGCTAGCAGAATTTGTCTGCTCCAATCTGGCCACCCAGAGAAATAAAAAAGCAAATTGAAAGAGCCAGACGAATACCTAGAAACCATCTACTTCAAGACAGACCCAAGAAAACCAACAATAGAACACCACTTGTCATCACCTACAACCCCCAACTTAAACCTGTCCAACACATTATCAATAAACTACAGCCTATATTGGAACAGGATACCATACTCAAAGAGGCTCTGGGAGACAGACCCATAGTCTCCTATAGACAACCACCTAACCTCAAGATCATTCTTACCAACCACCACAGGACATACCACACTAATACCAACCCTGGTACCTTCCCTTGCAACAAACCCCGTTGCCAGCTTTGTCCACATATTCATTCTGCTGATACCATTATTGGACCCAACCAAGTGAGTTATAAGATCAAGAACACATATTCCTGCGCATCCAGAAATATAATCTATGCTATCGTGTGCCGAAAGTGTCCGTCTGCTATGTACATTGGACAAACATCTCAGACACTTCGCCAAAGGATTAATGCCCACAAAACAGATATCAGACAAGATCACAAAGAGAAAACAGTTTCTTGCCATTTTAACCAGAAAGGACACTCTCTCAATGACTTGACCACCTGCATTCTGCTACAAAGACCTTTTACTTACATCTGCACTTGAAAGGGAATCCTCTGAACTGTCATTCATGTTAAAATTCGACACTTTCCAACAAGGACTTAGTTCAAATGTTTGTTATCTCACCCATTACCAAGATAGTTTCCCCAATTATCACCTCTAATACCATTAACTCACAAACATCCCACTCTCCCTACCTCTAATATCATCAATTCACAGACACTTACCTTCCTTCCCCCTCCCCCCCACCGCATCCCCCTCCTGTTCTGCAATGTGATTTGTCCTTTTCATATTTGTTCTTTTTTTTAATTGTATCCTTTGGTATATACGGTTGTGACTACTTTCTTCCACTATTTGATCTGAGGAAGTGGGTCTGGCCCACGAAAGCTCATCATCTAATAAACCATCTTGTTAGTCTTTAAAGTGCTACATTGTCCTGCATTTTGCTTCAACTACCCCAGGCTAACACGGCTACATTTCTATCACCAATCTGGAGGGGAGCTAGAGCGTTAGTGTGGGAACCTTGAGTCTCGAGGGCCACACTCACGTGAGCTGGGGTATTAGGTTCCTCACCCCTGCTTTAAAAACAAAACCTCTTACTCTTAAAAATCGATCCCCGTATCTCTGGTCGGACCAGCTTCACGCAGGTCCTCGGGGATGGAAAACTGCAGCAAACTGTATGAACAGAAACAAACAGAAGCCCCAATCGCAGCTGGAGGTGGGGCGAGGCTGCCCCAGCAGGGACACAACGGGGCAGCCGCCCTCCACCAGATCAGGAAAACAACCGCGCCATTCCCCGGCCAGCAGGAAGGCGAGTGCCGCTGCAAGGCTCCGCAAGGGAGGTGGGCGGCAGAGGGGTGTTTGTGCGCGGCCACGCGCCTTCAGCGGCAACTCCCCTGGTGCCCCCTTCTCTAGTCCAGCCAGGCCTAAAATGCTCAGTGCTTAGAAGGCGGGTGGGGAACCTAAGGCCTGGGTGCTTGGGGCTCCTCCACCGTCGCCCCCTCCCCACGCCGTGGGGCTGGAGCGCACAAAGCGACTAGGCTGGGCCCTGCAGTGCTCTGGCGCCAGGGGGACGTTTCTCTGCTCAGCTGGGGGCCAGGCGGGGAGGCTTTTCTGTCGGTTGGTTTGTCTGTCACCTGTTTGCCCCCCAATTCTCAGCCACTCCCCCCCTCTCCCCACACGCCCCCACCCAGGACGCTCTCGGCCTCTGCAGGAGGCACAGCCGGGCACTGGGCGGCACTGCGGGCAGCCAGGGCCAGAGCATCCCCCCCACAGCGCCCCCCGCCGAACTGCCCCCCCCCCCCGGGCACAGGGGGGATTCAGCGGGCACCCGGCCCCGCCCCCAGACAGCGAGCAGCGCGGGGAGCAGGGCTCAGGCCGCCCCGCCCCCCCGCGTGCGGGACACGTTCTGTGCGTGCCCCGCCCGCGGGAACCACCCCTCGAGGGCGCGCGGCTCCCCGGCGGGGGGAAGGGGCACGTGACACTCCCGGGCCCCGGTGGCCTGCAGCCCCCCCTCCCCGAGACACCCACGTGACTGGAGCCCGGGTCAGCTCCCGCGCCCGGCACCACGGGGGGGGGGGGGGTCACAGGGGCGCTGCTCCCCGGGGAGGCAGCAGCGCCGGGGGGGCGGGCAGAAATCGCCCCCCCACCTCCGCCAGGGGCCGCCCCGCCGATGTCCAGCCTGGGGCCCGGAGAGAAGCAGGCGGGGGGGGGGGGCTCCACGTCACTGCCAGCTCCCGCCCCGCCCCCCAGGCTCCGCCCCTCAGCGCCCCCCGCAGCTTTTTCCCGCCCGCCTCGTGGGCGCGAGCGTCCCGGGAGTTTCCCGCCCAGCCAGCGCCGCCCGCGCCTGCGCTCTCCCGCGCCCTGTCCCCTCCTGCCCCCCCCAGTGCCAAGGCCCCCCCCGGCCCCTCCCCCTCCCTCCTGCCCCCCCAGTGCCGAGCACCCCCCCGGCCCCTCCCCCTCCCTCCTGCCCCCCCAGTGCCGAGCACCCCCCGGCTCCTCACCCCCTCCTGCCCCCCCAGTGCCGAGCACCCCCCCGGCCCCTCACCCCCTCCTGCCCCCCCAGTGCCGAGCACCCCCCCCCGGCCCCTCACACCCAGCCTGCTCCTACACCTCACCCCTGTCCAGACACCCCACCCCCAGCCCGCTCCCCCACCTTCCCTCTCGCCCCCTCCTCCCCCGGGCCAGACACCAACAAGGGGCGGGGCAGCTTCGCACTCGGACCCAGGATTCGCTCGCGCCCCCGCGCGCTCCTCGGACCTTCCTGTCATGGCGGCGCCGGCCGCCCAGTCAGACAACGCCCCCCTGCGACAGCCCATTGGCCGAACCAGAGGCAGGATCCCCTTTGCTGACAGCCCATTGGGCGACACTATCCTCCGCCAAGGCTGTCTTCCGAAAGCCCATTGGCTGGCACACAGCCAGGAACCACCCCTAAGTCACAGACAATTCGAGGACAGAGCAGCCCATTAAGATCCACCCCGGACAGCCTATTGGTCGAGAGCAGTGGCAGGTCATTCCCCCTAGTCACACCGCATTCGCAGACAGAGCTGTCCGTTAAGATGCAGCCGGGTCAGCCTATTGGGTGCCTCTGATTCAGAACACGCCCCTTAGTCACAGCCCATTCGCGGACAGAAGAGTCTGTTATAATCCACCCCGGACAACCTATTGGCCGCCAGCAGCCCCAGAACACGCCTTTAGTCACCGCCCATTGGCGCACGGAGCAGTCCGTTAAGAGTCACCTCGGACAGCCTCAGATTGGGCGCCACAGATTCCGAACACGCCCTTTACTCTCAGCCCATTCGCGGACAGAACAGTCTGTTACGATCAGTCCGGGACAGTCTCTCGGCCAGCCTTAGTGTAGGGATAACATAGTCAAGTATGAAACATGATTCCCCAAGTGGAAGTGACTCCCCAGAATTTGTTCCCCACAACTAAAAGTCTAAGGAGGAGAAGTTTGTGTGTGGGATCCTGGCGCGGAGCCTGGTGTGTGGGATGAGGGGGCCGGGGGCAGGAGGGGAGAGGGCTGCGCGGAGCCTGGTGTGTGGGATGAGGGGGCCGCGGGCAGGAGGGGAGAGGGCTGCGCGGAGCCTGGTGTGTGGGATGAGGGGGCCGCGGGCAGGAGGGGAGAGGGCTGCGCGGAGCCTGGAAATAACGAGATTCTTACTTTGCCTGCTGTCAAAGGGCAAGACTGGGGCCACGTGGCGTGCGGAGCAGGGACAGCAGCTGGGGGCGATGGAATTACACGTGCATTACCCGCAATGACCACCGAGCGGCACTGTGGAGGCGCTTCGGAATTACACGTGCATTACCCGCAATGACCACCGAGCGGCACTGTGGAGGCGCTTCGGAATTACACGTGCATTACCCGCAATGACCACCGAGCGGCACTGTGGGGGCGCTACGGAATTACACGTGCATTACCGCCGGTGACTACCGAGCGGCACTGTGGGGGCGCTACGGAATTACACGTGCATTACCGCCGGTGACTACCGAGCGGCACTGTGGGGGCGCTTCGGAATTACACGTGCATTACCGCCGGTGACTACCGAGCGGCACTGTGGGGGCGCTACGGAATTACACGTGCATTACCCGCAATGACCACCGAGCGGCACTGTGGGGGCGCTACGGAATTACACGTGCATTACCGCCGGTGACTACCGAGCGGCACTGTGGGGGCGCTACGGAATTACACGTGCATTACCGCCGGTGACTACCGAGCGGCACTGTTGCTCTGCTAAGGGCCGTTATTTCCGAATAAAAAAGATTGTTCTTAGGGTAGAAATGCCCCATTCCGAACTAAGAACACGCTGGGCGGGGCTATGCCGGGGGGCGGGGCTATGATAGGGGCGGGGCGCGCTGCGACGTGCCCCGGGAGGCCGCACTATGAGAACTACAAGTCCCAGGATGCGTCGCTAACACTTGGAGTGACAAGAGCGCGGGACCAACCGCGTCGCTCCCTGGTCAATGCCCCGTTGTGATGTCACTTCCGCTGCACCCGCCCAACCGAACAGCGCCGGGCCTGCCCTGGCCCTGCAATGGCCGATGGGAGCTGCGGACAGGGGCACTCAGTTTCCCACAAGCCACTGCGGCTACTTTCCCTACTCCCCCTCATCCGGCCCCTCCCCATTGCTGGGCGGGGCTCCTGCCTCAGAGACGGCAGCGTCCGCAGCTGATGACCCGCCCCCATTCGGGAGAGGAGACTCCGCGGCAACCCTTCCCCCCCAAACTCCTCCCCGCCCCGTGCAGTCTGATCCCCCCAAACTCCTCCCCGCCCCGTGCAGTCTGATCCCCCCTCAAACTACTCCCTCCCGTGCAGTCTGATCCCCCCAAACTTCCCCCCGCCCCGTGCAGTCTGATCCTCCCCCCCGTGCAGTCTGATCCCCCCCCAAACTCCTCCCCGCCCCGTGCAGTCCGATCCCCCCAAACTCTTCCCCGCCCCGTGCAGTGCGATCCCCCCAAATTCCTCTCCCCTCGTGCAGTATGATCCCCCCAAACTCCTCCCCGCCCCGTGCAGTCCGATCCCCCCCAAACTCCTCCCCCCGTGCAGTCTGATCCTCCCCCCCGTGCAGTCTGATCCCCCCCAAACTCCTCCCCGCCCCGTGCAGTCTGATCCCCCCCAAACTCCTCCCCGCCCCGTGCAGTCCGATCCCCCCCAAACTCTTCCCCGCCCTGTGCAGTCCGATCCCCCCAAACTCCTCCCCGCCCCGTGCAGTCTGATCCCCCCAAACTCCTCCCCGCCCCGTGCAGTCTGATCCCCCCTCAAACTACTCCCTCCCGTGCAGTCTGATCCCCCCAAACTTCCCCCCGCCCCGTGCAGTCTGATCCTCCCCCCCGTGCAGTCTGATCCCCCCCCAAACTCCTCCCCGCCCCGTGCAGTCCGATCCCCCCAAACTCTTCCCCGCCCCGTGCAGTGCGATCCCCCCAAATTCCTCTCCCCTCGTGCAGTATGATCCCCCCAAACTCCTCCCCGCCCCGTGCAGTCCGATCCCCCCCAAACTCCTCCCCCCGTGCAGTCTGATCCTCCCCCCGTGCAGTCTGATCCCCCCCAAACTCCTCCCCGCCCCGTGCAGTCTGATCCCCCCCAAACTCCTCCCCGCCCCGTGCAGTCCGATCCCCCCCAAACTCTTCCTCGCCCTGTGCAGTCCGATCCCCCCAAACTCCTCCCCGCCCCGTGCAGTCTGATCTCCCCCAAAACTCCTCCCCGCCCCGTGCAGTCTGATCCCCCCCAAACTGCGCTCCGCCCCGTGCAGTCTGAACCCCTCCCCAAACTCCTCCCCGCCCCGTGCAGTCTGATCCTCCCCCCCGTGCAGTCTGATCCCCCCAGAAACTCCTCCCAGCTCCGTGCAGTCTGATCCCCCCCAAACTCCTCTCCCCCCCGTGCAGTCTGATCCCCCCCACACTCCCCTCCGCCCCGTGCAGTCTGATCCCCCCCCCAAACTCCTGTCCGCCCCGTGCAGTCTGATCCCCCCAAAGCTCCTCCCTGCCCCGTGCAGTCTGATCCTCCCCCCAAACTCCTCCCCGCTCCGTGCAGTCTGATCCTCCCCCCCGTGCAGTCTGATCCCCCCAAACTCCTCCCCGCTCCGTGCAGTCTGATCCCCCCAAACTCCTCTCCCCCCCGTGCAGTCTGATCCCCCCAAACTCCTCCCCGCCCCGTGCAGTCCGATGCCCCCCAAACTCCTCTCCGCCCCGTGTAGTCTGATCCCCTCCCCAAACTCCTCTCCGCCCCGTGCAGTCTGAACCCCTCCCCAAACTCCTCGCCGCCCCGTGGAGTCTGATCCTCCCCCCCGTGCAGTCTGATCCCCCCCCAAACTCCTCCCCGCCCCGTGCAGTCTGATCCTCCCCACGTGCAGTCTGATCCCCCCCAAACTCCTCTCCCCCCCGTGCAGTCTGATCCCCCCCCAAACTCCTCCCCCGCAGAGCCTGCAGTGCGGGATGAGGGGGCCATGGGCAGGAGGGGAGAGGGCTGCGCGGAGCCTGCAGTGCGGGATGAGGGGGCCGGGGGCAGGAGGGGAGAGGGCTGTGCGGAGCCTGGAGTGCGGGATGAGGGGGCCATGGGCAGGAGGGGAGAGGGCTCCGCGGAGCCTGGAAATAACGAGCTTCTTACTTTGCCTGCTGTCAAAGGGCAAGACTGGGGCCACGTGGCGTGCGGAGCAGGGACAGCAGCTGGGGGCGATGGAATTACACGTGCATTACCCGCAATGACCACCGAGCGGCACTGTGGAGGCGCTACGGAATTACACGTGCATTACCGGCAATGACCACCGAGCGGCACTGTGGAGGCGCTACGGAATTACACGTGCATTACCGGCAATGACCAGCGAGCGGCACTGTGGAGGCGCTACGGAATTACACGTGCATTACCCGCAATGACCACCGAGCGGCACTGTGGAGGCGCTACGGAATTACACGTGCATTACCGCCGGTGACTACCGAGCGGCACTGTTGCTCTGCTAAGGGCCGTTATTTCCAAATAAAAAAGATTGTTCTTAGGGTAGAAATGCCCCATTCCGAACTAAGAACACGCTGGACGGGGCTATGCCGGGGGGCGGGGCTATGATAGGGGCGGGGCGCGCTGCGACGTGCCCCGGGAGGCCGCACTCTGAGAACTACAAGTCCCAGGATGCGTCGCTAACACTTGGAGTGACAGGAGCGCGGGACCAACCGCGTCGCTCCCTGGTCAATGCCCCGATGTGATGTCACTTCCGCTGCACCCGCCCAACCGAACAGCGCCGGGCCTGCCCTGGCCCTGCAATGGCCGATGGGAGCTGCGGACAGGGGCACTCAGTTTCCCACAAGCCACTGCGGCTACTTTCCCTACTCCCCCTCATCCCGCCCCTCCCCATTGTTGGGCGGGGCTCCTGCCTCAGAGAAGGCAGCGTCCTTAGCTGATGCCCCGCCCCCACTCGGGAGAGGAGACTCCGCGGCAACCCCTCCCCCCCAAACTCCTCCCCGCCCCGTGCAGTCTGAACCCCCCAAACTCCTCCCCGCCCCGTGCAGTCTGCTCCCCCCCACCAAACTCCTCCCCGCCCCGTGCAGTCTCCTCCCCCCCCAAACTCCTCTCCGCTCCATGCAGTCTGATCCCCCACCACCACCAAACTCCTCTCCCCCCCATGCAGTCTGCTCCCCCCAACACCAAATTTCCCAGCCGGCTTGTGTGGGGACTGGCAGCGGGACAGGCTGATGCTGCTGTTGCCTTCGAAAGTGCAGCGGGGAGCGTGAGGCGGGTGGGGGGGGAGGGGGGGCGGCTGCCTCTGCTGCGTCTCGTTCACAAGCCCAGGGGGGCCGCGCGAGGATTTTCCGGAGACCCCGAGGAGTTTTCTGCCGCTCACTTCTGTGTCCCAGCTGAGTTCCTGCCGGTCAGTGGCCCCGCCCCCAGACCAGGCCACGCCCCTGCCATTAATGACGGAGCCTGGGACCCGTCTGTGTGCCCCACAAACCCACGTGTCACTCGCCAGGGAGCCGATAGAACGTGCCCCGCGTTCCATCATTTGCATGCACCGCGCCAGGGCAATGACGTCACTAGCAGTGCGCTGCTGTTCGTAGCCGGCAGTGGCAGCTTCGCACCGAGCCGGGCCACGAGGCAGCGGGCGCAGCGCTGGGGGCGGAGCTACAGGGGAGCGGCCCGGCCGGGCGGGGTGCACACTGGGGCGCCCAAGGGCTGAGATCCGGGCGGGGCAGCGTCACGCTCTGACCTCGCTGCCGCCTCCCGCCGCCTCTCCCTTGGGGCCGGGTGGCGCGGACCGGAAGCCGCTGCACTGCCCGGATTTCCTGGGGAACACGCTCCCTGTGACGTCAGGGCCTGCCACAGAGGCAGGGCGCCACCCCGGCCAAGCAAGGAGCAGAGCTAGGGTTGCCAGATGGTTTCACCAAAATACCAGGCACGCCTGACATGACATCACAATCTGCATTCCATCTGATTTAGAAAATACCAGACATTTATCAGAGGAGTAGCCGCGTTAGTCTGAATCTGCAAAAGCAGCGAGGAGTCCTGTGGCACAGAACTCCTTGCCGCTTTCGCGGACATTTATATTTTCTCAATTTGTTTCCCCGAAGAAAAAGCTGAAAGCCTGGACCGTCCAGTTCAAAACCGGACACCTGGCAACCATAAGCAGAGTGGTGCCTTGTCGGAGCGGTTCCAGCCTCCGCTCTGCTGTCCTTCCTCTGCCCCACGTACCACGGGAGCTGGTGGCCTACGCTGGCTGCACCGCCGCAGGAAACCTCCAACCCCAGTCGCTGTCCCAGCCAGGCACCCCGTGTCTGAACCCGTCCCGCCTGGCCCCGTGTCTCCTGCCTACCACCCGCTGACCTGGCACCAGCTGAGCGCTCGTACCTGGGCACCTTCCGGTCACGGTTCCCAGTCGGTTGCTGTCAGGCTGTGGACCGAGCAAACGTCACTTCCGGTCCGTGGGACTGAACGCACGTGGCGCCGGCATGATGCGAGGCCGCTCCTTGTTGCCCCACGTCGGATACAAAAGGAGCAGCTACCGCGCGGCAGTTAGGGCCTCGTGCTGAAACGCGCTGCAGCAGTGCTACTCTTCCCTGCCCCTCTCATCCCAGTTGCATGCTCCAGATGGGAGGGGAGGGGTGTCGCTTTCCAGGAGCTACTGCTGCCAGGGCACCGTCTGACTGGCACACGTCAGACGCACACGCCCGTGCAACAGCCACTCACCCTGCCAAATGCTCACACGCAGGGATGCGTGTACACACTCACAAACGCGAATTAACAGATTAACACGCCTGGGCGCCCACTCGTGCCCTCGCTCAGATGCCCACACACGCATCTGCTCAATCTGCCCGCACGCAGGCACGTGCACACACACGCAAATGGACACTTGCGGACGCACACACTTGCACTCATACTTACGTGCGCACGCATGCACGCCGAGTAACAGTCGCCTAGAAGGACTCACCAATAATATCAAACTCAAAAGCCAAAGATTAGATCAATTAGGAGACAACTATTCCCACGAGGCCCTAATCCATGGCTGGGGCTCCTCGGTGCTGCTGGGAGACCAAGTCTTTATTTCAATCCCAGTTTTGCCAACTCTCGGCATGCGTGACGCTAGGTCAATTGGCAGCCTACTCACTTAGTTTTCCGTATGATCCTAGACACGTTAAGTATCGCCAGCCAGGAGATTCGGGGAGGGTGGCGGGGGGGGGGGGGGGGGGGATTAATGACATTTTTAAAAATACAAAAATCGGTGTTCAGTTTCTGTTGTAGATAAACCTATGTACTTCATATGACTTGACACTGTGCCTCTCCATATAACCTTGTCACTTTGTATTAATCCATATGACCTTGTCACTTTGTATTAGAACTTGAATCCATATAACCTTGTAACTTAGTTTTCTACATAGGGTTCTAATACAGAGTATATAGTTAAAGAGGTAAAAATGTCATTTGCTAGGAGTAGAATAAGATCTTTCCCCCCACTCTCTCCCCCCACTCTGTAATCAATTGCCCAGTTGAATGAACGAGGTGTGAATGAGTAACACTTGGGAGCCAAGCACCTCCAGAGAGCTACACCAGTTGAAAAGGGGGTAGAAGCCAGACCCAAGGTGTCAAGAGGGCTCAAGAAAGAAGAGCAGACATATTGAAGGCCTTGGGGATTAGAAGCAAGCACCTTCTTTGGAAAACACCCTCTCTTAACAGACAGCACCCACAAAGGGACCAAAGGACACAGACCCAGATTTTGAATCTGGGATATATTTGCATAAGAGGGAAGCTGCTATAAAAGTGAGTTGTCTTGCAGAGGACTCCGGGTCTCATCTTGTCACCATCGGAGCATCGATCCGGATCAGCAGAAGCCCGGCTCCACCCCTCCCCCATCTAACTCACCTGGCCAGTGAAGTTAAGGGGAGCAACAAGTTGGTAACAACAGCAAGACGGAGTGTGCTTGTGCACGTGTGTGTGTGTGTGTGTGTGTGTGTGAGAGTGAGTGACACAGAATAATCAATACTTATCATATGCATGTGGTAAATAAATATATATATATATATATATATATATATATATATAAATTAATGTGTGTGTGTGTGATCAATAAATGTGGCGTGTTGCCTTATCCCTCTGAAAAAGATCCCGAGTACTTCTTTTAAGTACAACACTGTGACTTTTGTACTTCGTATTTTCAAGTTCTTCCACCACGAGCCAGAGGGCCTTTTCTCAGGGACCCGTACCACGCTCGCAAACGTCTGTGCGGCCCTCCCTCGATACTTACCTTGAGCCAATTGCTATTTGCTCTTCTTCCATAGATCGCTGTCTGGTTTCCATCTGCCGGCAGGGTCTCGGGAGGGTGGCTCCTTTCGGTCTCTGCCACCACATGGCCAGCCTCTCATCTCCTCCAAGTCTACAGGGACCGAAAAAGAGACAGAGAACGGTTAGGAACTAGGCCACCCTAGATGTGTGGAAAGGACAGACACGTGCGTCACCTGGCTGCTGCTCACTGGAGCCCAGTGTTGCCTCTAACATTTCCCCTCCAGGAGCGGAGTGAGTTTTGTCTCGTGCTCCAAGATCGAGGTCACGTGCCCTTCTTCGGATGCCTGCCACCCAGGCGAAGACATGTCTCGTCTGTGTTTTTAAAACGTTCTGGAAGAAAGAGTACTAACACAAGGGAGAATTAACAAGGTCATTTAAACTGTAAATATTTGTTTGATATGAAGTCAAATAAAAGGAAAATTAATACTGCAACATTTTCAGTGGCCAACCTCCTCTCCTCTCCTCTCCTCTCCCCTCCCCTCCCCTGCCCTGCCCCCTCCAGCTGGCCTAGATGATCTCTCCGGGTCCCTTATGGTAAAGCCCGCCCCGGGACCCTGTGCTGAGGTGACAAGTTCTTCACAAGATACTGGGTATGTAAACTTTTTACGGAAAAGCGTCCGTGGCCAATCTAGACGCGCTTTTCTGCAAAAAAGCCCCAATCGCCATTTTCGCCATCGGGGCTTTTTTGCGGAAAAGAACTCTCTGCTGTCTACACTGGCCCTTTTGCGCAGAAGTCTTTCGGAAAAAGACTTTTGCCCGAACGGGAGCAGCATAGTATTCCCGCAGAAGCACTGACAATCTTACATGAGATCGTCAGTGCTTTTGCGGAAATTCAAGCGGCCAGTGTAGACAGCTGGCAAGTTTTTCCGCAAAAGCAGATGATTAGCACACTTTCCTAGTTGAAAATCCAAGGAGAAGAAAGGGGAGAATTGCAAATCAAGACTCTCTTAAGGTGTCTGAAAGCTACTTTGGTCTGGGCCGGTACTCAGTGGTACCAAGGCAGACTTTTCTGTGGCTCGGTTGTCTAATGCCACACTAGAACAAGTCTACCACACCGAACGAAAGAGCAGACAATTACATGAAAGGGAAAAAAGGTGGCTTGGCAGAGAATTTGCTTCCGGACAAAAACAAGAGACTGCGGTGGTTAAAGAAGAACGGGAGGCATACCTGTGCATAAACCAATTCACCAGAAACCTTCTGAACAACTAGTTCAGTCACATGTCCTTACAGGGACAAGCACCTTAATGACGGTAGCCCTGACATTTTATTTTGCAGACGATTCTACTTGTGGAAGGGCTGCTGGAGTGAAACTTGAGGCCCAAGCAGGAGGAAAGTTTGATTTTCTAGTACCAAATAGAAAAACAATAATAGAACAAAAAGGCTAAAAGATGCCTAAGGGCGGAGATAGGGTCCAGAATGACTTAGACAAATTGGAGGATTGGGCCACAAGAAATCTGATGAGGTTCAACAAGGACAAGTGTACAGTCCTGCACTTGGGATGGAAGAATCCCAAGCATAGTTACAAGCTGGGGACCAACCAGTTAAGTAGTAGTTCTGCAGACAGGACCTGGGGGTTACAGTGGATGAGAAGCTGGAGATGAGTCAACAGTGTGCCCTTGTAGCCAAGAAGGCTAATGGCATATTAGGTTGCATTAAGAGGAGCATTGCCAGTAGATCCAGAGATGTCATTATTCCCCTTTATTCGGCTTTGGTGGGGCCACATCTGGAGTACTGTGTCCAGTTCTGGGCCCCCCACTACAGAAGGGATGTGGACACATTGGAGAGGGTCCAGCAGAGGATAACCAAAACGATTAGGGGGCTGGAGCAATTGCTCTATGAAGAGGCTGAGGGATTTAGGTTTCTTTAGTCTGAAGAGGAGACCATGAGGGGGGATTTTATAGTAGCCTTCAACTTCCTTATAAGGACACAGGAACGCAAGGTAACCTGTTCTCCCAACTCTCGCTTTCAGACGGGGTGGGGAACCTTATTGGGGGGGCGGAAGGCACACACTAGTAGGGTTGCCAGATGGTTTCAGCAAAAAAAAAAAAAAAAAAAAAAAAAAAAAAAAAAGGGGCCAGGAAAATTTTTGTTGAGGGAAAGAAGCCAACCAAACAAAAAAACCCCACCAGGAACATTTTTGTTGAGCAAAATCCAGTTGTGACCCCTTTAATTAGTCAGCCAATCTCCCCGCCCCGGCTTATTTCTGCTGGGCACAGAGGAAAAGCAGAAAATACTGGACATTTTGTATGTCCGGTATTTTCTAAATTTATTTACCGGACAAAAAGTGCAACTACCGGGCTGTCTGGCTCAGTGCTAGACACCTGGCAACCCTACACACAAGTGTGAAGAAAAAAAAATCCCAAACCCCACCATCCGCATTAACACATGCCCCAACTGAGAAGGAGGAAGAGGCTTCCCACATTCCCCTCGCACACAAGGCTTCCCTTGTGAGGAGGGGGGGGCGGGGGGCGGGGCGGGGCAGGCTAGCAGAATTTGTCTGCTCCAATCTGGCCACCCAGAGAAATAAAAAAGCAAATTGAAAGAGCCAGACGAATACCTAGAAACCATCTACTTCAAGACAGACCCAAGAAAACCAACAATAGAACACCACTTGTCATCACCTACAACCCCCAACTTAAACCTGTCCAACACATTATCAATAAACTACAGCCTATATTGGAACAGGATACCATACTCAAAGAGGCTCTGGGAGACAGACCCATAGTCTCCTATAGACAACCACCTAACCTCAAGATCATTCTTACCAACCACCACAGGACATACCACACTAATACCAACCCTGGTACCTTCCCTTGCAACAAACCCCGTTGCCAGCTTTGTCCACATATTCATTCTGCTGATACCATTATTGGACCCAACCAAGTGAGTTATAAGATCAAGAACACATATTCCTGCGCATCCAGAAATATAATCTATGCTATCGTGTGCCGAAAGTGTCCGTCTGCTATGTACATTGGACAAACATCTCAGACACTTCGCCAAAGGATTAATGCCCACAAAACAGATATCAGACAAGATCACAAAGAGAAAACAGTTTCTTGCCATTTTAACCAGAAAGGACACTCTCTCAATGACTTGACCACCTGCATTCTGCTACAAAGACCTTTTACTTACATCTGCACTTGAAAGGGAATCCTCTGAACTGTCATTCATGTTAAAATTCGACACTTTCCAACAAGGACTTAGTTCAAATGTTTGTTATCTCACCCATTACCAAGATAGTTTCCCCAATTATCACCTCTAATACCATTAACTCACAAACATCCCACTCTCCCTACCTCTAATATCATCAATTCACAGACACTTACCTTCCTTCCCCCTCCCCCCCACCGCATCCCCCTCCTGTTCTGCAATGTGATTTGTCCTTTTCATATTTGTTCTTTTTTTTAATTGTATCCTTTGGTATATACGGTTGTGACTACTTTCTTCCACTATTTGATCTGAGGAAGTGGGTCTGGCCCACAAAAGCTCATCATCTAATAAACCATCTTGTTAGTCTTTAAAGTGCTACATTGTCCTGCATTTTGCTTCAACTACCCCAGGCTAACACGGCTACATTTCTATCACCAATCTGGAGGGGAGCTAGAGCGTTAGTGTGGGAACCTTGAGTCTCGAGGGCCACACTCACGTGAGCTGGGGTATTAGGTTCCTCACCCCTGCTTTAAAAACAAAACCTCTTACTCTTAAAAATCGATCCCCGTATCTCTGGTCGGACCAGCTTCACGCAGGTCCTCGGGGATGGAAAACTGCAGCAAACTGTATGAACAGAAACAAACAGAAGCCCCAATCGCAGCTGGAGGTGGGGCGAGGCTGCCCCAGCAGGGACACAACGGGGCAGCCGCCCTCCACCAGATCAGGAAAACAACCGCGCCATTCCCCGGCCAGCAGGAAGGCGAGTGCCGCTGCAAGGCTCCGCAAGGGAGGTGGGCGGCAGAGGGGTGTTTGTGCGCGGCCGCGCGCCTTCAGCGGCAACTCCCCTGGTGCCCCCTTCTCTAGTCCAGCCAGGCCTAAAATGCTCAGTGCTTAGAAGGCGGGTGGGGAACCTAAGGCCTGGGTGCTTGGGGCTCCTCCACCGTCGCCCCCTCCCCACGCCGTGGGGCTGGAGCGCACAAAGCGACTAGGCTGGGCCCTGCAGTGCTCTGGCGCCAGGGGGACGTTTCTCCGCTCAGCTGGGGGCCAGGCGGGGAGGCTTTTCTGTCGGTTGGTTTGTCTGTCACCTGTTTGCCCCCCAATTCTCAGCCACTCCCCCCCTCTCCCCACACGCCCCCACCCAGGACGCTCTCGGCCTCTGCAGGAGGCACAGCCGGGCACTGGGCGGCACTGCGGGCAGCCAGGGCCAGAGCATCCCCCCCCACAGCGCCCCCCGCCGAACTGCCCCCCCCCCGGGCACAGGGGGGATTCAGCGGGCACCCGGCCCCGCCCCCAGACAGCGAGCAGCGCGGGGAGCAGGGCTCAGGCCGCCCCGCCCCCCCGCGTGCGGGACACGTTCTGTGCGTGCCCCGCCCGCGGGAACCACCCCTCGAGGGCGCGCGGCTCCCCGGCGGGGGGAAGGGGCACGTGACACTCCCGGGCCCCGGTGGCCCGCAGCCCCCCCTCCCCGAGACACCCACGTGACTGGAGCCCGGGTCAGCTCCCGCGCCCGGCACCACGTGGGGGGGGGGGGGGGGGGGTCACAGGGGCGCTGCTCCCCGGGGAGGCAGCAGCGCCGGGGGGGGGGGGGCAGAAATCGCCCCCCCACCTCCGCCAGGGGCCGCCCCGCCGATGTCCAGCCTGGGGCCCGGAGAGAAGCAGGCGGGGGGGGGGGGCTCCACGTCACTGCCAGCTCCCGCCCCGCCCCCCAGGCTCCGCCCCTCAGCGCCCCCCGCAGCGTTTTCCCGCCCGCCTCGTGGGCGCGAGCGTCCCGGGAGTTTCCCGCCCAGCCAGCGCCGCCCGCGCCTGCGCTCTCCCGCGCCCTGTCCCCTCCTGCCCCCCCCAGTGCCAAGGCCCCCCCCGGCCCCTCCCCCTCCCTCCTGCCCCCCCAGTGCCGAGCACCCCCCCGGCCCCTCCCCCTCCCTCCTGCCCCCCCAGTGCCGAGCACCCCCCGGCTCCTCACCCCCTCCTGCCCCCCCAGTGCCGAGCACCCCCCCGGCCCCTCACCCCCTCCTGCCCCCCCAGTGCCGAGCACCCCCCCCCGGCCCCTCACACCCAGCCTGCTCCTACACCTCACCCCTGTCCAGACACCCCACCCCCAGCCCGCTCCCCCACCTTCCCTCTCGCCCCCTCCTCCCCCGGGCCAGACACCAACAAGGGGCGGGGCAGCTTCGCACTCGGACCCAGGATTCGCTCGCGCCCCCGCGCGCTCCTCGGACCTTCCTGTCATGGCGGCGCCGGCCGCCCAGTCAGACAACGCCCCCCTGCGACAGCCCATTGGCCGAACCAGAGGCAGGATCCCCTTTGCTGACAGCCCATTGGGCGACACTATCCTCCGCCAAGGCTGTCTTCCGAAAGCCCATTGGCTGGCACACAGCCAGGAACCACCCCTAAGTCACAGACAATTCGAGGACAGAGCAGCCCATTAAGATCCACCCCGGACAGCCTATTGGTCGAGAGCAGTGGCAGGTCATTTCCCCCTAGTCACACCGCATTCGCAGACAGAGCTGTCCGTTAAGATGCAGCCGGGTCAGCCTATTGGGTGCCTCTGATTCAGAACACGCCCCTTAGTCACAGCCCATTCGCGGACAGAAGAGTCTGTTATAATCCACCCCGGACAACCTATTGGCCGCCAGCAGCCCCAGAACACGCCTTTAGTCACCGCCCATTGGCGCACGGAGCAGTCCGTTAAGAGTCACCTCGGACAGCCTCAGATTGGGCGCCACAGATTCCGAACACGCCCTTTACTCTCAGCCCATTCGCGGACAGAACAGTCTGTTACGATCAGTCCGGGACAGTCTCTCGGCCAGCCTTAGTGTAGGGATAACATAGTCAAGTATGAAACATGATTCCCCAAGTGGAAGTGACTCCCCAGAATTTGTTCCCCACAACTAAAAGTCTAAGGAGGAGAAGTTTGTGTGTGGGATCCTGGCGCGGAGCCTGGTGTGTGGGATGAGGGGGCCGGGGGCAGGAGGGGAGAGGGCTGCGCGGAGCCTGGTGTGTGGGATGAGGGGGCCGCGGGCAGGAGGGGAGAGGGCTGCGCGGAGCCTGGAAATGACGAGCTTCTTACTTTGCCTGCTGTCAAAGGGCAAGACTGGGGCCACGTGGCGTGCGGAGCAGGGACAGCAGCTGGGGGCGATGGAATTACACGTGCATTACCCGCAATGACCACCGAGCGGCACTGTGGAGGCGCTTCGGAATTACACGTGCATTACCCGCAATGACCACCGAGCGGCACTGTGGAGGCGCTACGGAATTACACGTGCATTACCCGCAATGACCACCGAGCGGCACTGTGGAGGCGCTTCGGAATTACACGTGCATTACCCGCAATGACCACCGAGCGGCACTGTGGGGGCGCTACGGAATTACACGTGCATTACCCGCAATGACCACCGAGCGGCACTGTGGAGGCGCTACGGAATTACACGTGCATTACCCGCAATGACCACCGAGCGGCACTGTGGGGGCGCTACGGAATTACACGTGCATTACCGCCGGTGACTACCGAGCGGCACTGTTGCTCTGCTAAGGGCCGTTATTTCCGAATAAAAAAGATTGTTCTTAGGGTAGAAATGCCCCATTCCGAACTAAGAACACGCTGGGCGGGGCTATGCCGGGGGGCGGGGCTATGATAGGGGCGGGGCGCGCTGCGACGTGCCCCGGGAGGCCGCACTATGAGAACTACAAGTCCCAGGATGCGTCGCTAACACTTGGAGTGACAAGAGCGCGGGACCAACCGCGTCGCTCCCTGGTCAATGCCCCGTTGTGATGTCACTTCCGCTGCACCCGCCCAACCGAACAGCGCCGGGCCTGCCCTGGCCCTGCAATGGCCGATGGGAGCTGCGGACAGGGGCACTCAGTTTCCCACAAGCCACTGCGGCTACTTTCCCTACTCCCCCTCATCCGGCCCCTCCCCATTGCTGGGCGGGGCTCCTGCCTCAGAGACGGCAGCGTCCGCAGCTGATGACCCGCCCCCATTCGGGAGAGGAGACTCCGCGGCAACCCTTCCCCCCCAAACTCCTCCCCGCCCCGTGCAGTCTGATCCCCCCAAACTCCTCCCCGCCCCGTGCAGTCTGATCCCCCCTCAAACTACTCCCTCCCGTGCAGTCTGATCCCCCCAAACTTCCCCCCGCCCCGTGCAGTCTGATCCTCCCCCCCGTGCAGTCTGATCCCCCCCCAAACTCCTCCCCGCCCCGTGCAGTCCGATCCCCCCAAACTCTTCCCCGCCCCGTGCAGTGCGATCCCCCCAAATTCCTCTCCCCTCGTGCAGTATGATCCCCCCAAACTCCTCCCCGCCCCGTGCAGTCCGATCCCCCCCAAACTCCTCCCCCCGTGCAGTCTGATCCTCCCCCCCGTGCAGTCTGATCCCCCCCAAACTCCTCCCCGCCCCGTGCAGTCTGATCCCCCCCAAACTCCTCCCCGCCCCGTGCAGTCCGATCCCCCCCAAACTCTTCCCCGCCCTGTGCAGTCCGATCCCCCCAAACTCCTCCCCGCCCCGTGCAGTCTGATCCCCCCAAACTCCTCCCCGCCCCGTGCAGTCTGATCCCCCCTCAAACTACTCCCTCCCGTGCAGTCTGATCCCCCCAAACTTCCCCCCGCCCCGTGCAGTCTGATCCTCCCCCCCGTGCAGTCTGATCCCCCCCCAAACTCCTCCCCGCCCCGTGCAGTCCGATCCCCCCAAACTCTTCCCCGCCCCGTGCAGTGCGATCCCCCCAAATTCCTCTCCCCTCGTGCAGTATGATCCCCCCAAACTCCTCCCCGCCCCGTGCAGTCCGATCCCCCCCAAACTCCTCCCCCCGTGCAGTCTGATCCTCCCCCCCGTGCAGTCTGATCCCCCCCAAACTCCTCCCCGCCCCGTGCAGTCTGATCCCCCCCAAACTCCTCCCCGCCCCGTGCAGTCCGATCCCCCCCAAACTCTTCCTCGCCCTGTGCAGTCCGATCCCCCCAAACTCCTCCCCGCCCCGTGCAGTCTGATCTCCCCCAAAACTCCTCCCCGCCCCGTGCAGTCTGATCCCCCCCAAACTGCGCTCCGCCCCGTGCAGTCTGAACCCCTCCCCAAACTCCTCCCCGCCCCGTGCAGTCTGATCCTCCCCCCCGTGCAGTCTGATCCCCCCAGAAACTCCTCCCAGCTCCGTGCAGTCTGATCCCCCCCAAACTCCTCTCCCCCCCGTGCAGTCTGATCCCCCCCACACTCCCCTCCGCCCCGTGCAGTCTGATCCCCCCCCCAAACTCCTGTCCGCCCCGTGCAGTCTGATCCCCCCAAAGCTCCTCCCTGCCCCGTGCAGTCTGATCCTCCCCCCAAACTCCTCCCCGCTCCGTGCAGTCTGATCCTCCCCCCCGTGCAGTCTGATCCCCCCAAACTCCTCCCCGCTCCGTGCAGTCTGATCCCCCCAAACTCCTCTCCCCCCCGTGCAGTCTGATCCCCCCAAACTCCTCCCCGCCCCGTGCAGTCCGATGCCCCCCAAACTCCTCTCCGCCCCGTGTAGTCTGATCCCCTCCCCAAACTCCTCTCCGCCCCGTGCAGTCTGAACCCCTCCCCAAACTCCTCGCCGCCCCGTGGAGTCTGATCCTCCCCCCCGTGCAGTCTGATCCCCCCCCAAACTCCTCCCCGCCCCGTGCAGTCTGATCCTCCCCACGTGCAGTCTGATCCCCCCCAAACTCCTCTCCCCCCCGTGCAGTCTGATCCCCCCCCAAACTCCTCCCCCGCAGAGCCTGCAGTGCGGGATGAGGGGGCCATGGGCAGGAGGGGAGAGGGCTGCGCGGAGCCTGCAGTGCGGGATGAGGGGGCCGGGGGCAGGAGGGGAGAGGGCTGTGCGGAGCCTGGAGTGCGGGATGAGGGGGCCATGGGCAGGAGGGGAGAGGGCTCCGCGGAGCCTGGAAATAACGAGCTTCTTACTTTGCCTGCTGTCAAAGGGCAAGACTGGGGCCACGTGGCGTGCGGAGCAGGGACAGCAGCTGGGGGCGATGGAATTACACGTGCATTACCCGCAATGACCACCGAGCGGCACTGTGGAGGCGCTACGGAATTACACGTGCATTACCCGCAATGACCACCGAGCGGCACTGTGGAGGCGCTACGGAATTACACGTGCATTACCCGCAATGACCACCGAGCGGCACTGTGGAGGCGCTACGGAATTACACGTGCATTACCGGCAATGACCAGCGAGCGGCACTGTGGAGGCGCTACGGAATTACACGTGCATTACCGGCAATGACCAGCGAGCGGCACTGTGGAGGCGCTACGGAATTACACGTGCATTACCCGCAATGACCACCGAGCGGCACTGTGGAGGCGCTACGGAATTACACGTGCATTACCGCCGGTGACTACCGAGCGGCACTGTTGCTCTGCTAAGGGCCGTTATTTCCAAATAAAAAAGATTGTTCTTAGGGTAGAAATGCCCCATTCCGAACTAAGAACACGCTGGACGGGGCTATGCCGGGGGGCGGGGCTATGATAGGGGCGGGGCGCGCTGCGACGTGCCCCGGGAGGCCGCACTCTGAGAACTACAAGTCCCAGGATGCGTCGCTAACACTTGGAGTGACAGGAGCGCGGGACCAACCGCGTCGCTCCCTGGTCAATGCCCCGATGTGATGTCACTTCCGCTGCACCCGCCCAACCGAACAGCGCCGGGCCTGCCCTGGCCCTGCAATGGCCGATGGGAGCTGCGGACAGGGGCACTCAGTTTCCCACAAGCCACTGCGGCTACTTTCCCTACTCCCCCTCATCCCGCCCCTCCCCATTGTTGGGCGGGGCTCCTGCCTCAGAGAAGGCAGCGTCCTTAGCTGATGCCCCGCCCCCACTCGGGAGAGGAGACTCCGCGGCAACCCCTCCCCCCCAAACTCCTCCCCGCCCCGTGCAGTCTGAACCCCCCAAACTCCTCCCCGCCCCGTGCAGTCTGCTCCCCCCCACCAAACTCCTCCCCGCCCCATGCAGTCTGCTCCCCCCCACCAAACTCCTCCCCGCCCCGTGCAGTCTCCTCCCCCCCCCAAACTCCTCCCCGCCCCATGCAGTGTGAACCCCCCCAAATTCCTCTCCGCCCCGTGCAGTCTGAACCCCCCCCAAATTCCTCTCCGCCCCGTGCAGTCTGCTCCCTCCAAACTCCTCCCCGCCCCGTGCAGTCTGCTCCCCTCCCCAAACTCCTCCCCGCCCGCTGCAGACTGATCACCCCCAAAATTTCTCTCCGCCGCGTGCAGTCCGATCCCCCCCAACCTCCTCTCCGCCCCGTGCAGTCCGATCCCCTCCCAAAGTCCTCCCCGCCCCGTGCAGTCCGATCCCCCCTAAGCTCCTCCCCCCCGTGCAGTCCGCTCCCCCCCACCAAACTGCTCTCCGCCCCATGCAGTCTGCTCCCCCCCAAACTCCTCCCCGCCCCGTGCAGTCTGCTCCCCCCCAAACTGCTCCCCACCCCGTGCAGTCTCCTCCCCCCCAAACTGCTCCCCACCCCGTGCAGTCTGCTCCCCCCAACTCCTCTCCGCCCCGTGCAGTCTGCTCCCCCCCACCAAACTCCTCTCCGCCCCGTGCAGTCTGCTCCCCCCCACCAAACTCCTCTCCGCCCCGTGCAGTCTGCTCCCCCCCAAACTCCTCTCCGCCCCGTGCAGTCTGCTCCCCCCAACTCCTCCCCGCCCCGTGCAGTCTGCTCCCCCTCACCACCAAACTCCTCTCCGCCCCGTGCAGTCTGCTCCCCCCCCAAACTCCTCCTCCCCCCGTGCAGTCTGATCCCCCCCAAACTCCTCGCCCCGTGCAGTCTGATCCCCCCCAAACTCCTCCCCCCCGTGCAGTCTGATCCCCTACCCCCCAAACTCCTCCCCGCCCCATGCAGTCTGATCCCCCACCACCACCAAACTCCTCTCCCCCCCATGCAGTCTGCTCCCCCCAACACCAAATTTCCCAGCCGGCTTGTGTGGGGACTGGCAGCGGGACAGGCTGATGCTGCTGTTGCCTTCGAAAGTGCAGCGGGGAGCCTGAGGCGGGTGGGGGGGGGGCGGCTGCCTCTGCTGCGTCTCGTTCACAAGCCCAGGGGGGCCGCGCGAGGATTTTCCGGAGACCCCGAGGAGTTTTCTGCCGCTCACTTCTGTGTCCCAGCTGAGTTCCTGCCGGTCAGTGGCCCCGCCCCCAGACCAGGCCACGCCCCTGCCATTAATGACGGAGCCTGGGACCCGTCTGTGTGCCCCACAAACCCACGTGTCACTCGCCGGGGAGCCGATAGAACGTGCCCCGCGTTCCATCATTTGCATGCACCGCGCCAGGGCAATGACGTCACTAGCAGTGCGCTGCTGTTCGTAGCCGGCAGTGGCAGCTTCGCACCGAGCCGGGCCACGAGGCAGCGTGCGCAGCGCTGGGGGCGGAGCTACAGGGGAGCGGCCCGGCCGGGCGGGGTGCACACTGGGGCGCCCAAGGGCTGAGATCCGGGCGGGGCAGCGTCACGCTCTGACCTCGCTGCCGCCTCCCGCCGCCTCTCCCTTGGGGCCGGGTGGCGCGGACCGGAAGCCGCTGCACTGCCCGGATTTCCTGGGGAACACGCTCCCTGTGACGTCAGGGCCTGCCACAGAGGCAGGGCGCCACCCCGGCCAAGCAAGGAGCAGAGCTAGGGTTGCCAGATGGTTTCACCAAAATACCAGGCACGCCTGACATGACATCACAATCTGCATTCCATCTGATTTAGAAAATACCAGACATTTATCAGAGGAGTAGCCGCGTTAGTCTGAATCTGCAAAAGCAGCGAGGAGTCCTGTGGCACAGAACTCCTTGCCGCTTTCGCGGACATTTATATTTTCTCAATTTGTTTCCCCGAAGAAAAAGCTGAAAGCCTGGACCGTCCAGTTCAAAACCGGACACCTGGCAACCATAAGCAGAGTGGTGCCTTGTCGGAGCGGTTCCAGCCTCCGCTCTGCTGTCCTTCCTCTGCCCCACGTACCACGGGAGCTGGTGGCCTACGCTGGCTGCACCGCCGCAGGAAACCTCCAACCCCAGTCGCTGTCCCAGCCAGGCACCCCGTGTCTGAACCCGTCCCGCCTGGCCCCGTGTCTCCTGCCTACCACCCGCTGACCTGGCACCAGCTGAGCGCTCGTACCTGGGCACCTTCCGGTCACGGTTCCCAGTCGGTTGCTGTCAGGCTGTGGACCGAGCAAACGTCACTTCCGGTCCGTGGGACTGAACGCACGTGGCGCCGGCATGATGCGAGGCCGCTCCTTGTTGCCCCACGTCGGATACAAAAGGAGCAGCTACCGCGCGGCAGTTAGGGCCTCGTGCTGAAACGCGCTGCAGCAGTGCTACTCTTCCCTGCCCCTCTCATCCCAGTTGCATGCTCCAGATGGGAGGGGAGGGGTGTCGCTTTCCAGGAGCTACTGCTGCCAGGGCACCGTCTGACTGGCACACGTCAGACGCACACGCCCGTGCAACAGCCACTCACCCTGCCAAATGCTCACACGCAGGGATGCGTGTACACACTCACAAACGCGAATTAACAGATTAACACGCCTGGGCGCCCACTCGTGCCCTCGCTCAGATGCCCACACACGCATCTGCTCAATCTGCCCGCACGCAGGCACGTGCACACACACGCAAATGGACACTTGCGGACGCACACACTTGCACTCATACTTACGTGCGCACGCATGCACGCCGAGTAACAGTCGCCTAGAAGGACTCACCAATAATATCAAACTCAAAAGCCAAAGATTAGATCAATTAGGAGACAACTATTCCCACGAGGCCCTAATCCATGGCTGGGGCTCCTCGGTGCTGCTGGGAGACCAAGTCTTTATTTCAATCCCAGTTTTGCCAACTCTCGGCATGCGCGACGCTAGGTCAATTGGCAGCCTACTCACTTAGTTTTCCGTATGATCCTAGACACGTTAAGTATCGCCAGCCAGGAGATTCAGGGAGGGTGGCGGGGGAGGGGGGGGGATTAATGACATTTTTAAAAATACAAAAATCGGTGTTCAGTTTCTGTTGTAGATAAACCTATGTACTTCATATGACTTGACACTGTGCCTCTCCATATAACCTTGTAACTTTGTATTAATCCATATGACCTTGTCACTTTGTATTAGAACTTGAATCCATATAACCTTGTAACTTAGTTTTCTACATAGGGTTCTAATACAGAGTATATAGTTAAAGAGGTAAAAATGTCATTTGCTAGGAGTAGAATAAGATCTTTCCCCCCACTCTCTCCCCCCACTCTGTAATCAATTGCCCAGTTGAATGAACGAGGTGTGAATGAGTAACACTTGGGAGCCAAGCACCTCCAGAGAGCTACACCAGTTGAAAAGGGGGTAGAAGCCAGACCCAAGGTGTCAAGAGGGCTCAAGAAAGAAGAGCAGACATATTGAAGGCCTTGGGGATTAGAAGCAAGCACCTTCTTTGGAAAACACCCTCTCTTAACAGACAGCACCCACAAAGGGACCAAAGGACACAGACCCAGATTTTGAATCTGGGATATATTTGCATAAGAGGGAAGCTGCTATAAAAGTGAGTTGTCTTGCAGAGGACTCCGGGTCTCATCTTGTCACCATCGGAGCATCGATCCGGATCAGCAGAAGCCCGGATCCACCCCTCCCCCATCTAACTCACCTGGCCAGTGAAGTTAAGGGGAGCAACAAGTTGGTAACAACAGCAAGACGGAGTGTGCTTGTGCACGTGTGTGTGTGTGTGTGTGTGTGAGAGTGAGTGACACAGAATAATCAATACTTATCATATGCATGTGGTAAATATATATATATATATATATATATATATATATATATATATATATAAATTAATGTGTGTGTGTGTGATCAATAAATGTGGCGTGTTGCCTTATCCCTCTGAAAAAGATCCCGAGTACTTCTTTTAAGTACAACACTGTGACTTTTGTACTTCGTATTTTCAAGTTCTTCCACCACGAGCCAGAGGGCCTTTTCTCAGGGACCCGTACCACGCTCGCAAACGTCTGTGCGGCCCTCCCTCGATACTTACCTTGAGCCAATTGCTATTTGCTCTTCTTCCATAGATCGCTGTCTGGTTTCCATCTGCCGGCAGGGTCTCGGGAGGGTGGCTCCTTTCGGTCTCTGCCACCACATGGCCAGCCTCTCATCTCCTCCAAGTCTACAGGGACCGAAAAAGAGACAGAGAACGGTTAGGAACTAGGCCACCCTAGATGTGTGGAAAGGACAGACACGTGCGTCACCTGGCTGCTGCTCACTGGAGCCCAGTGTTGCCTCTAACATTTCCCCTCCAGGAGCGGAGTGAGTTTTGTCTCGTGCTCCAAGATCGAGGTCACGTGCCCTTCTTCGGATGCCTGCCACCCAGGCGAAGACATGTCTCGTCTGTGTTTTTAAAACGTTCTGGAAGAAAGAGTACTAACACAAGGGAGAATTAACAAGGTCATTTAAACTGTAAATATTTGTTTGATATGAAGTCAAATAAAAGGAAAATTAATACTGCAACATTTTCAGTGGCCAACCTCCTCTCCTCTCCTCTCCTCTCCTCTCCCCTCCCCTCCCCTCCACTGCCCTGCCCCCTCCAGCTGGCCTAGATGATCTCTCCGGGTCCCTTATGGTAAAGCCCGCCCCGGGACCCTGTGCTGAGGTGACAAGTTCTTCACAAGATACTGGGTATGTAAACTTTTTACGGAAAAGCGTCCGTGGCCAATCTAGACGCGCTTTTCTGCAAAAAAGCCCCAATCGCCATTTTCGCCATCGGGGCTTTTTTGCGGAAAAGAACTCTCTGCTGTCTACACTGGCCCTTTTGCGCAGAAGTCTTTCGGAAAAAGACTTTTGCCCGAACGGGAGCAGCATAGTATTCCCGCAGAAGCACTGACAATCTTACATGAGATCGTCAGTGCTTTTGCGGAAATTCAAGCGGCCAGTGTAGACAGCTGGCAAGTTTTTCCGCAAAAGCAGATGATTAGCACACTTTCCTAGTTGAAATCCAAGGAGAAGAAAGGGGAGAATTGCAAATCAAGACTCTCTTAAGGTGTCTGAAAGCTACTTTGGTCTGGGCCGGTACTCAGTGGTACCAAGGCAGACTTTTCTGTGGCTCGGTTGTCTAATGCCACACTAGAACAAGTCTACCACACCGAACGAAAGAGCAGACAATTACATGAAAGGGAAAAAAGGTGGCTTGGCAGAGAATTTGCTTCCGGACAAAAACAAGAGACTGCGGTGGTTAAAGAAGAACGGGAGGCATACCTGTGCATAAACCAATTCACCAGAAACCTTCTGAACAACCAGTTCAGTCACATGTCCTTACAGGGACAAGCACCTTAATGACGGTAGCCCTGACATTTTATTTTGCAGACGATTCTACTTGTGGAAGGGCTGCTGGAGTGAAACTTGAGGCCCAAGCAGGAGGAAAGTTTGATTTTCTAGTACCAAATAGAAAAACAATAATAGAACAAAAAGGCTAAAAGATGCCTAAGGGCGGAGATAGGGTCCAGAATGACTTAGACAAATTGGAGGATTGGGCCACAAGAAATCTGATGAGGTTCAACAAGGACAAGTGTACAGTCCTGCACTTGGGATGGAAGAATCCCAAGCATAGTTACAAGCTGGGGACCAACCAGTTAAGTAGTAGTTCTGCAGACAGGACCTGGGGGTTACAGTGGATGAGAAGCTGGAGATGAGTCAACAGTGTGCCCTTGTAGCCAAGAAGGCTAATGGCATATTAGGTTGCATTAAGAGGAGCATTGCCAGTAGATCCAGAGATGTCATTATTCCCCTTTATTCGGCTTTGGTGGGGCCACATCTGGAGTACTGTGTCCAGTTCTGGGCCCCCCACTACAGAAGGGATGTGGACACATTGGAGAGGGTCCAGCAGAGGACAACCAAAACGATTAGGGGGCTGGAGCAATTGCTCTATGAAGAGGCTGAGGGATTTAGGTTTCTTTAGTCTGAAGAGGAGACCATGGGGGGGATTTTATAGTAGCCTTCAACTTCCTTATAAGGACACAGGAACGCAAGGTAACCTGTTCTCCCAACTCTTCCCCGCCCCGTGCAGTGCGATCCCCCCAAATTCCTCTCCCCTCGTGCAGTATGATCCCCCCAAACTCCTCCCCGCCCCGTGCAGTCCGATCCCCCCCAAACTCCTCCCCCCGTGCAGTCTGATCCTCCCCCCCGTGCAGTCTGATCCCCCCCAAACTCCTCCCCGCCCCGTGCAGTCCGATCCCCCCCAAACTCTTCCCCGCCCTGTGCAGTCCGATCCCCCCAAACTCCTCCCCGCCCCGTGCAGTCTGATCCCCCCAAACTCCTCCCCGCCCCGTGCAGTCTGATCTCCCCCAAAACTCCTCCCCGCCCCGTGCAGTCTGATCCCCCCCAAACTGCGCTCCGCCCCGTGCAGTCTGAACCCCTCCCCAAACTCCTCCCCGCCCCGTGCAGTCTGATCCTCCCCCCCGTGCAGTCTGATCCCCCCAGAAACTCCTCCCAGCTCCGTGCAGTCTGATCCCCCCCAAACTCCTCTCCCCCCCGTGCAGTCTGATCCCCCCACACTCCCCTCCGCCCCGTGCAGTCTGATCCCCCCCCCAAACTCCTGTCCGCCCCGTGCAGTCTGATCCCCCCAAAGCTCCTCCCTGCCCCGTGCAGTCTGATCCTCCCCCCAAACTCCTCCCCGCTCCGTGCAGTCTGATCCTCCCCCCCGTGCAGTCTGATCCCCCCAAACTCCTCCCCGCTCCGTGCAGTCTGATCCCCCCAAACTCCTCTCCCCCCCGTGCAGTCTGATCCCCCCAAACTCCTCCCCGCCCCGTGCAGTCCGATGCCCCCCAAACTCCTCTCCGCCCCGTGTAGTCTGATCCCCTCCCCAAACTCCTCTCCGCCCCGTGCAGTCTGAACCCCTCCCCAAACTCCTCGCCGCCCCGTGGAGTCTGATCCTCCCCCCCGTGCAGTCTGATCCCCCCCCAAACTCCTCCCCGCCCCGTGCAGTCTGATCCTCCCCACGTGCAGTCTGATCCCCCCCAAACTCCTCTCCCCCCCGTGCAGTCTGATCCCCCCCCAAACTCCTCCCCCGCAGAGCCTGCAGTGCGGGATGAGGGGGCCATGGGCAGGAGGGGAGAGGGCTGCGCGGAGCCTGCAGTACGGGATGAGGGGGCCGGGGGCAGGAGGGGAGAGGGCTGTGCGGAGCCTGGAGTGCGGGATGAGGGGGCCATGGGCAGGAGGGGAGAGGGCTCCGCGGAGCCTGGAAATAACGAGCTTCTTACTTTGCCTGCTGTCAAAGGGCAAGACTGGGGCCACGTGGCGTGCGGAGCAGGGACAGCAGCTGGGGGCGATGGAATTACACGTGCATTACCCGCAATGACCACCGAGCGGCACTGTGGAGGCGCTACGGAATTACACGTGCATTACCGGCAATGACCACCGAGCGGCACTGTGGAGGCGCTACGGAATTACACGTGCATTACCGGCAATGACCAGCGAGCGGCACTGTGGAGGCGCTACGGAATTACACGTGCATTACCCGCAATGACCACCGAGCGGCACTGTGGAGGCGCTACGGAATTACACGTGCATTACCGCCGGTGACTACCGAGCGGCACTGTTGCTCTGCTAAGGGCCGTTATTTCCAAATAAAAAAGATTGTTCTTAGGGTAGAAATGCCCCATTCCGAACTAAGAACACGCTGGACGGGGCTATGCCGGGGGGCGGGGCTATGATAGGGGCGGGGCGCGCTGCGACGTGCCCCGGGAGGCCGCACTCTGAGAACTACAAGTCCCAGGATGCGTCGCTAACACTTGGAGTGACAGGAGCGCGGGACCAACCGCGTCGCTCCCTGGTCAATGCCCCGATGTGATGTCACTTCCGCTGCACCCGCCCAACCGAACAGCGCCGGGCCTGCCCTGGCCCTGCAATGGCCGATGGGAGCTGGGGACAGGGGCACTCAGTTTCCCACAAGCCACTGCGGCTACTTTCCCTACTCCCCCTCATCCCGCCCCTCCCCATTGTTGGGCGGGGCTCCTGCCTCAGAGAAGGCAGCGTCCTTAGCTGATGCCCCGCCCCCACTCGGGAGAGGAGACTCCGCGGCAACCCCTCCCCCCCAAACTCCTCCCCGCCCCGTGCAGTCTGAACCCCCCAAACTCCTCCCCGCCCCGTGCAGTCTGCTCCCCCCCACCAAACTCCTCCCCGCCCCGTGCAGTCTGCTCCCCCCCACCAAACTCCTCCCCGCCCCGTGCAGTCTCCTCCCCCCCCCAAACTCCTCCCCGCCCCATGCAGTCTGATCCCCCCAAACTCCTCTCCGCTCCATGCAGTCTGATCCCCCACCACCACCAAACTCCTCTCCCCCCCATGCAGTCTGCTCCCCCCAACACCAAATTTCCCAGCCGGCTTGTGTGGGGACTGGCAGCGGGACAGGCTGATGCTGCTGTTGCCTTCGAAAGTGCAGCGGGGAGCGTGAGGCGGGGGGGGGGGAGGGGGGGCGGCTGCCTCTGCTGCGTCTCGTTCACAAGCCCAGGGGGGCCGCGCGAGGATTTTCCGGAGACCCCGAGAGTTTTCTGCCGCTCACTTCTGTGTCCCAGCTGAGTTCCTGCCGGTCAGTGGCCCCGCCCCCAGACCAGGCCACGCCCCTGCCATTAATGACGGAGCCTGGGACCCGTCTGTGTGCCCCACAAACCCACGTGTCACTCGCCGGGGAGCCGATAGAACGTGCCCCGCGTTCCATCATTTGCATGCACCGCGCCAGGGCAATGACGTCACTAGCAGTGCGCTGCTGTTCGTAGCCGGCAGTGGCAGCTTCGCACCGAGCCGGGCCACGAGGCAGCGGGCGCAGCGCTGGGGGCGGAGCTACAGGGGAGCGGCCCGGCCGGGCGGGGTGCACACTGGGGCGCCCAAGGGCTGAGATCCGGGCGGGGCAGCGTCACGCTCTGACCTCGCTGCCGCCTCCCGCCGCCTCTCCCTTGGGGCCGGGTGGCGCGGACCGGAAGCCGCTGCACTGCCCGGATTTCCTGGGGAACACGCTCCCTGTGACGTCAGGGCCTGCCACAGAGGCAGGGCGCCACCCCGGCCAAGCAAGGAGCAGAGCTAGGGTTGCCAGATGGTTTCACCAAAATACCAGGCACGCCTGACATGACATCACAATCTGCATTCCATCTGATTTAGAAAATACCAGACATTTATCAGAGGAGTAGCCGCGTTAGTCTGAATCTGCAAAAGCAGCGAGGAGTCCTGTGGCACAGAACTCCTTGCCGCTTTCGCGGACATTTATATTTTCTCAATTTGTTTCCCCGAAGAAAAAGCTGAAAGCCTGGACCGTCCAGTTCAAAACCGGACACCTGGCAACCATAAGCAGAGTGGTGCCTTGTCGGAGCGGTTCCAGCCTCCGCTCTGCTGTCCCTCCTCTGCCCCACGTACCACGGGAGCTGGTGGCCTACGCTGGCTGCACCGCCGCAGGAAACCTCCAACCCCAGTCGCTGTCCCAGCCAGGCACCCCGTGTCTGAACCCGTCCCGCCTGGCCCCGTGTCTCCTGCCTACCACCCGCTGACCTGGCACCAGCTGAGCGCTCGTACCTGGGCACCTTCCGGTCACGGTTCCCAGTCGGTTGCTGTCAGGCTGTGGACCGAGCAAACGTCACTTCCGGTCCGTGGGACTGAACGCACGTGGCGCCGGCATGATGCGAGGCCGCTCCTTGTTGCCCCACGTCGGATACAAAAGGAGCAGCTACCGCGCGGCAGTTAGGGCCTCGTGCTGAAACGCGCTGCAGCAGTGCTACTCTTCCCTGCCCCTCTCATCCCAGTTGCATGCTCCAGATGGGAGGGGAGGGATGTCGCTTTCCAGGAGCTACTGCTGCCAGGGCACCGTCTGACTGGCACACGTCAGACGCACACGCCCGTGCAACAGCCACTCACCCTGCCAAATGCTCACACGCAGGGATGCGTGTACACACTCACAAACGCGAATTAACAGATTAACACGCCTGGGCGCCCACTCGTGCCCTCGCTCAGATGCCCACACACGCATCTGCTCAATCTGCCCGCACGCAGGCACGTGCACACACACGCAAATGGACACTTGCGGACGCACACACTTGCACTCATACTTACGTGCGCACGCATGCACGCCGAGTAACAGTCGCCTAGAAGGACTCACCAATAATATCAAACTCAAAAGCCAAAGATTAGATCAATTAGGAGACAACTATTCCCACGAGGCCCTAATCCATGGCTGGGGCTCCTCGGTGCTGCTGGGAGACCAAGTCTTTATTTCAATCCCAGTTTTGCCAACTCTCGGCATGCGTGACGCTAGGTCAATTGGCAGCCTACTCACTTAGTTTTCCGTATGATCCTAGACACGTTAAGTATCGCCAGCCAGGAGATTCGGGGAGGGTGGCGGGGGGTGGGGGGGGGGGGGGGGGATTAATGACATTTTTAAAAATACAAAAATCGGTGTTCAGTTTCTGTTGTAGATAAACCTATGTACTTCATATGACTTGACACTGTGCCTCTCCATATAACCTTGTCACTTTGTATTAATCCATATGACCTTGTCACTTTGTATTAGAACTTGAATCCATATAACCTTGTAACTTAGTTTTCTACATAGGGTTCTAATACAGAGTATATAGTTAAAGAGGTAAAAATGTCATTTGCTAGGAGTAGAATAAGATCTTTCCCCCCACTCTCTCCCCCCACTCTGTAATCAATTGCCCAGTTGAATGAACGAGGTGTGAATGAGTAACACTTGGGAGCCAAGCACCTCCAGAGAGCTACACCAGTTGAAAAGGGGGTAGAAGCCAGACCCAAGGTGTCAAGAGGGCTCAAGAAAGAAGAGCAGACATATTGAAGGCCTTGGGGATTAGAAGCAAGCACCTTCTTTGGAAAACACCCTCTCTTAACAGACAGCACCCACAAAGGGACCAAAGGACACAGACCCAGATTTTGAATCTGGGATATATTTGCATAAGAGGGAAGCTGCTATAAAAGTGAGTTGTCTTGCAGAGGACTCCGGGTCTCATCTTGTCACCATCGGAGCATCGATCCGGATCAGCAGAAGCCCGGCTCCACCCCTCCCCCATCTAACTCACCTGGCCAGTGAAGTTAAGGGGAGCAACAAGTTGGTAACAACAGCAAGACGGAGTGTGCTTGTGCACGTGTGTGTGTGTGTGTGTGTGTGTGTGTGAGAGTGAGTGACACAGAATAATCAATACTTATCATATGCATGTGGTAAATAAATATATATATATATATATATATATAAATTAATGTGTGTGTGTGTGATCAATAAATGTGGCGTGTTGCCTTATCCCTCTGAAAAAGATCCCGAGTACTTCTTTTAAGTACAACACTGTGACTTTTGTACTTCGTATTTTCAAGTTCTTCCACCACGAGCCAGAGGGCCTTTTCTCAGGGACCCGTACCACGCTCGCAAACGTCTGTGCGGCCCTCCCTCGATACTTACCTTGAGCCAATTGCTATTTGCTCTTCTTCCATAGATCGCTGTCTGGTTTCCATCTGCCGGCAGGGTCTCGGGAGGGTGGCTCCTTTCGGTCTCTGCCACCACATGGCCAGCCTCTCATCTCCTCCAAGTCTACAGGGACCGAAAAAGAGACAGAGAACGGTTAGGAACTAGGCCACCCTAGATGTGTGGAAAGGACAGACACGTGCGTCACCTGGCTGCTGCTCACTGGAGCCCAGTGTTGCCTCTAACATTTCCCCTCCAGGAGCGGAGTGAGTTTTGTCTCGTGCTCCAAGATCGAGGTCACGTGCCCTTCTTCGGATGCCTGCCACCCAGGCGAAGACATGTCTCGTCTGTGTTTTTAAAACGTTCTGGAAGAAAGAGTACTAACACAAGGGAGAATTAACAAGGTCATTTAAACTGTAAATATTTGTTTGATATGAAGTCAAATAAAAGGAAAATTAATACTGCAACATTTTCAGTGGCCAACCTCCTCTCCTCTCCTCTCCTCTCCCCTCCCCTCCCCTGCCCTGCCCCCTCCAGCTGGCCTAGATGATCTCTCCGGGTCCCTTATGGTAAAGCCCGCCCCGGGACCCTGTGCTGAGGTGACAAGTTCTTCACAAGATACTGGGTATGTAAACTTTTTACGGAAAAGCGTCCGTGGCCAATCTAGACGCGCTTTTCTGCAAAAAAGCCCCAATCGCCATTTTCGCCATCGGGGCTTTTTTGCGGAAAAGAACTCTCTGCTGTCTACACTGGCCCTTTTGCGCAGAAGTCTTTCGGAAAAAGACTTTTGCCCGAACGGGAGCAGCATAGTATTCCCGCAGAAGCACTGACAATCTTACATGAGATCGTCAGTGCTTTTGCGGAAATTCAAGCGGCCAGTGTAGACAGCTGGCAAGTTTTTCCGCAAAAGCAGATGATTAGCACACTTTCCTAGTTGAAAATCCAAGGAGAAGAAAGGGGAGAATTGCAAATCAAGACTCTCTTAAGGTGTCTGAAAGCTACTTTGGTCTGGGCCGGTACTCAGTGGTACCAAGGCAGACTTTTCTGTGGCTCGGTTGTCTAATGCCACACTAGAACAAGTCTACCACACCGAACGAAAGAGCAGACAATTACATGAAAGGGAAAAAAGGTGGCTTGGCAGAGAATTTGCTTCCGGACAAAAACAAGAGACTGCGGTGGTTAAAGAAGAACGGGAGGCATACCTGTGCATAAACCAATTCACCAGAAACCT
Source organism: Pelodiscus sinensis (assembly GCF_049634645.1). Classification (NCBI taxonomy): domain Eukaryota; kingdom Metazoa; phylum Chordata; order Testudines; family Trionychidae; genus Pelodiscus; species Pelodiscus sinensis. The sequence goes on along the minus strand of NW_027465945.1, from coordinate 20,080 downwards.
TCTGAACAACTAGTTCAGTCACATGTCCTTACAGGGACAAGCACCTTAATGACGGTAGCCCTGACATTTTATTTTGCAGACGATTCTACTTGTGGAAGGGCTGCTGGAGTGAAACTTGAGGCCCAAGCAGGAGGAAAGTTTGATTTTCTAGTACCAAATAGAAAAACAATAATAGAACAAAAAGGCTAAAAGATGCCTAAGGGCGGAGATAGGGTCCAGAATGACTTAGACAAATTGGAGGATTGGGCCACAAGAAATCTGATGAGGTTCAACAAGGACAAGTGTACAGTCCTGCACTTGGGATGGAAGAATCCCAAGCATAGTTACAAGCTGGGGACCAACCAGTTAAGTAGTAGTTCTGCAGACAGGACCTGGGGGTTACAGTGGATGAGAAGCTGGAGATGAGTCAACAGTGTGCCCTTGTAGCCAAGAAGGCTAATGGCATATTAGGTTGCATTAAGAGGAGCATTGCCAGTAGATCCAGAGATGTCATTATTCCCCTTTATTCGGCTTTGGTGGGGCCACATCTGGAGTACTGTGTCCAGTTCTGGGCCCCCCACTACAGAAGGGATGTGGACACATTGGAGAGGGTCCAGCAGAGGATAACCAAAACGATTAGGGGGCTGGAGCAATTGCTCTATGAAGAGGCTGAGGGATTTAGGTTTCTTTAGTCTGAAGAGGAGACCATGAGGGGGGATTTTATAGTAGCCTTCAACTTCCTTATAAGGACACAGGAACGCAAGGTAACCTGTTCTCCCAACTCTCGCTTTCAGACGGGGTGGGGAACCTTATTGGGGGGGCGGAAGGCACACACTAGTAGGGTTGCCAGATGGTTTCAGCAAAAAAAAAAAAAAAAAAAAAAAAAAAAAAGGGGCCAGGAAAATTTTTGTTGAGGGAAAGAAGCCAACCAAACAAAAAAACCCCACCAGGAACATTTTTGTTGAGCAAAATCCAGTTGTGACCCCTTTAATTAGTCAGCCAATCTCCCCGCCCCGGCTTATTTCTGCTGGGCACAGAGGAAAAGCAGAAAATACTGGACATTTTGTATGTCCGGTATTTTCTAAATTTATTTACCGGACAAAAAGTGCAACTACCGGGCTGTCTGGCTCAGTGCTAGACACCTGGCAACCCTACACACAAGTGTGAAGAAAAAAAAATCCCAAACCCCACCATCCGCATTAACACATGCCCCAACTGAGAAGGAGGAAGAGGCTTCCCACATTCCCCTCGCACACAAGGCTTCCCTTGTGAGGAGGGGGGGCGGGGGGCGGGGCGGGGCAGGCTAGCAGAATTTGTCTGCTCCAATCTGGCCACCCAGAGAAATAAAAAAGCAAATTGAAAGAGCCAGACGAATACCTAGAAACCATCTACTTCAAGACAGACCCAAGAAAACCAACAATAGAACACCACTTGTCATCACCTACAACCCCCAACTTAAACCTGTCCAACACATTATCAATAAACTACAGCCTATATTGGAACAGGATACCATACTCAAAGAGGCTCTGGGAGACAGACCCATAGTCTCCTATAGACAACCACCTAACCTCAAGATCATTCTTACCAACCACCACAGGACATACCACACTAATACCAACCCTGGTACCTTCCCTTGCAACAAACCCCGTTGCCAGCTTTGTCCACATATTCATTCTGCTGATACCATTATTGGACCCAACCAAGTGAGTTATAAGATCAAGAACACATATTCCTGCGCATCCAGAAATATAATCTATGCTATCGTGTGCCGAAAGTGTCCGTCTGCTATGTACATTGGACAAACATCTCAGACACTTCGCCAAAGGATTAATGCCCACAAAACAGATATCAGACAAGATCACAAAGAGAAAACAGTTTCTTGCCATTTTAACCAGAAAGGACACTCTCTCAATGACTTGACCACCTGCATTCTGCTACAAAGACCTTTTACTTACATCTGCACTTGAAAGGGAATCCTCTGAACTGTCATTCATGTTAAAATTCGACACTTTCCAACAAGGACTTAGTTCAAATGTTTGTTATCTCACCCATTACCAAGATAGTTTCCCCAATTATCACCTCTAATACCATTAACTCACAAACATCCCACTCTCCCTACCTCTAATATCATCAATTCACAGACACTTACCTTCCTTCCCCCTCCCCCCCACCGCATCCCCCTCCTGTTCTGCAATGTGATTTGTCCTTTTCATATTTGTTCTTTTTTTTAATTGTATCCTTTGGTATATACGGTTGTGACTACTTTCTTCCACTATTTGATCTGAGGAAGTGGGTCTGGCCCACGAAAGCTCATCATCTAATAAACCATCTTGTTAGTCTTTAAAGTGCTACATTGTCCTGCATTTTGCTTCAACTACCCCAGGCTAACACGGCTACATTTCTATCACCAATCTGGAGGGGAGCTAGAGCGTTAGTGTGGGAACCTTGAGTCTCGAGGGCCACACTCACGTGAGCTGGGGTATTAGGTTCCTCACCCCTGCTTTAAAAACAAAACCTCTTACTCTTAAAAATCGATCCCCGTATCTCTGGTCGGACCAGCTTCACGCAGGTCCTCGGGGATGGAAAACTGCAGCAAACTGTATGAACAGAAACAAACAGAAGCCCCAATCGCAGCTGGAGGTGGGGCAAGGCTGCCCCAGCAGGGACACAACGGGGCAGCCGCCCTCCACCAGATCAGGAAAACAACCGCGCCATTCCCCGGCCAGCAGGAAGGCGAGTGCCGCTGCAAGGCTCCGCAAGGGAGGTGGGCGGCAGAGGGGTGTTTGTGCGCGGCCGCGCGCCTTCAGCGGCAACTCCCCTGGTGCCCCCTTCTCTAGTCCAGCCAGGCCTAAAATGCTCAGTGCTTAGAAGGCGGGTGGGGAACCTAAGGCCTGGGTGCTTGGGGCTCCTCCACCGTCGCCCCCTCCCCACGCCGTGGGGCTGGAGCGCACAAAGCGACTAGGCTGGGCCCTGCAGTGCTCTGGCGCCAGGGGGACGTTTCTCCGCTCAGCTGGGGGCCAGGCGGGGAGGCTTTTCTGTCGGTTGGTTTGTCTGTCACCTGTTTGCCCCCCAATTCTCAGCCACTCCCCCCCTCTCCCCACACGCCCCCACCCAGGACGCTCTCGGCCTCTGCAGGAGGCACAGCCGGGCACTGGGCGGCACTGCGGGCAGCCAGGGCCAGAGCATCCCCCCCACAGCGCCCCCCGCCGAACTGCCCCCCCCCCCCGGGCACAGGGGGGATTCAGCGGGCACCCGGCCCCGCCCCCAGACAGCGAGCAGCGCGGGGAGCAGGGCTCAGGCCGCCCCGCCCCCCCGCGTGCGGGACACGTTCTGTGCGTGCCCCGCCCGCGGGAACCACCCCTCGAGGGCGCGCGGCTCCCCGGCGGGGGGAAGGGGCACGTGACACTCCCGGGCCCCGGTGGCCCGCAGCCCCCCCTCCCCGAGACACCCACGTGACTGGAGCCCGGGTCAGCTCCCGCGCCCGGCACCACGGGGGGGGGGGGGGGGGTCACAGGGGCGCTGCTCCCCGGGGAGGCAGCAGCGCCGGGGGGGCGGGCAGAAATCGCCCCCCCACCTCCGCCAGGGGCCGCCCCGCCGATGTCCAGCCTGGGGCCCGGAGAGAAGCAGGCGGGGGGGGGGGGCTCCACGTCACTGCCAGCTCCCGCCCCGCCCCCCAGGCTCCGCCCCTCAGCGCCCCCCGCAGCGTTTTCCCGCCCGCCTCGTGGGCGCGAGCGTCCCGGGAGTTTCCCGCCCAGCCAGCGCCGCCCGCGCCTGCGCTCTCCCGCGCCCTGTCCCCTCTGCCCCCCCAGTGCCGAGCACCCCCCGGCCCCTCCCCCTCCCTCCTGCCCCCCCAGTGCCGAGCACCCCCCGGCCCCTCCCCCTCCTCCTGCCCCCCCAGTGCCGAGCACCCCCCGGCTCCTCACCCCCTCCTGCCCCCCCAGTGCCGAGCACCCCCCCGGCCCCTCACCCCCTCCTGCCCCCCCAGTGCCGAGCACCCCCCCCCGGCCCCTCACACCCTCCTGCCCCCCCAGTGCCGAGCACCCCCCCCCCGGCCCCTCACACCCTCCTGCCCCCCCAGTGCCGAGCACCCCCCCCCGGCCCCTCACACCAGCCTGCTCCTACACCTCACCCTGTCCAGACACCCCACCCCCAGCCCGCTCCCCCACCTTCCCTCTCGCCCCCTCCTCCCCCGGGCCAGACACCAACAAGGGGCGGGGCAGCTTCGCACTCGGACCCAGGATTCGCTCGCGCCCCCGCGCGCTCCTCGGACCTTCCTGTCATGGCGGCGCCGGCCGCCCAGTCAGACAACGCCCCCCTGCGACAGCCCATTGGCCGAACCAGAGGCAGGATCCCCTTTGCTGACAGCCCATTGGGCGACACTATCCTCCGCCAAGGCTGTCTTCCGAAAGCCCATTGGCTGGCACACAGCCAGGAACCACCCCTAAGTCACAGACAATTCGAGGACAGAGCAGCCCATTAAGATCCACCCCGGACAGCCTATTGGTCGAGAGCAGTGCAGGTCATTCCCCCTAGTCACACCGCATTCGCAGACAGAGCTGTCCGTTAAGATGCAGCCGGGTCAGCCTATTGGGTGCCTCTGATTCAGAACACGCCCCTTAGTCACAGCCCATTCGCGGACAGAAGAGTCTGTTATAATCCACCCCGGACAACCTATTGGCCGCCAGCAGCCCCAGAACACGCCTTGAGTCACCGCCCATTGGCGCACGGAGCAGTCCGTTAAGAGTCACCTCGGACAGCCTCAGATTGGGCGCCACAGATTCCGAACACGCCCTTTACTCTCAGCCATTCGCGGACAGAACAGTCTGTTACGATCAGTCCGGACAGTCTCTCGGCCAGCCTTAGTGTAGGGATAACATAGTCAAGTATGAAACATGATTCCCCAAGTGGAAGTGACTCCCCAGAATTTGTTCCCCACAACTAAAAGTCTAAGGAGGAGAAGTTTGTGTGTGGGATCCTGGCGCGGAGCCTGGTGTGTGGGATGAGGGGGCCGGGGCAGGAGGGGAGAGGGCTGCGCGGAGCCTGGTGTGTGGGATGAGGGGGCCGCGGGCAGGAGGGGAGAGGGCTGCGCGGAGCCTGGAAATAACGAGCTTCTTACTTTGCCTGCTGTCAAAGGGCAAGACTGGGGCCACGTGGCGTGCGGAGCAGGGACAGCAGCTGGGGGCGATGGAATTACACGTGCATTACCCGCAATGACCAACGAGCGGCACTGTGGAGGCGCTTCGGAATTACACGTGCATTACCCGCAATGACCACCGAGCGGCACTGTGGGGGCGCTACGGAATTACACGTGCATTACCGCCGGTGACTACCGAGCGGCACTGTGGGGGCGCTACGGAATTACACGTGCATTACCGCCGGTGACTACCGAGCGGCACTGTTGCTCTGCTAAGGGGCCGTTATTTCCGAATAAAAAGATTGTTCTTAGGGTAGAAATGCCCCATTCCGAACTAAGAACACGCTGGGCGGGGCTATGCCGGGGGGCGGGGCTATGATAGGGGCGGGGCGCGCTGCGACGTGCCCCGGAGGCCGCACTATGAGAACTACAAGTCCCAGGATGCGTCGCTAACACTTGGAGTGACAGGAGCGCGGGACCAACCGCGTCGCTCCCTGGTCAATGCCCCGTTGTGATGTCACTTCCGCTGCACCCGCCCAACCGAACAGCGCCGGGCCTGCCCTGGCCCTGCAATGGCCGATGGGAGCTGCGGACAGGGGCACTCAGTTTCCCACAAGCCACTGCGGCTACTTTCCCTACTCCCCCTCATCCGGCCCCTCCCCATTGTTGGGCGGGGCTCCTGCCTCAGAGACGGCAGCGTCCTTAGCTGATGACCCGCCCCACTCGGGAGAGGAGACTCCGCGGCAACCCCTCCCCCCCAAACTCCTCCCCGCCCCGTGCAGTCTGATCCCCCAAACTCCTCCCCGCCCCGTGCAGTCTGATCCCCCCTCAAACTTCCCCCCGCCCCGTGCAGTCTGATCCTCCCCCCCGTGCAGTCTGATCCCCCCCCAAACTCCTCCCCGCCCCGTGCAGTCCGATCCCCCCAAACTCTTCCCCGCCCCGTGCAGTGCGATCCCCCCAAATTCCTCTCCCCTCGTGCAGTATGATCCCCCCAAACTCCTCCCCGCCCCGTGCAGTCCGATCCCCCCCAAACTCCTCCCCCCGTGCAGTCTGATCCTCCCCCCGTGCAGTCTGATCCCCCCCAAACTCCTCCCCGCCCGTGCAGTCTGATCCTCCCCCCCGTGCAGTCTGATCCCCCCCAAACTCCTCCCCGCCCCGTGCAGTCTGATCCCCCCCAAACTCTTCCCCGCCCTGTGCAGTCCGATCCCCCAAACTCCTCCCGCCCCGTGCAGTCTGATCTCCCCCAAAACTCCTCCCGCCCCGTGCAGTCTGATCCCCCCAAACTGCGCTCCGCCCCGTGCAGTCTGATCCCCCTCAAACTACTCCCTCCCGTGCAGTCTGATCCCCCCAAACTTCCCCCCGCCCCGTGCAGTCTGATCCTCCCCCCCGTGCAGTCTGATCCCCCCCAAACTCCTCCCCGCCCCGTGCAGTCTGATCCCCCCCAAACTCCTCCCCGCCCCGTGCAGTCCGATCCCCCCCAAACTCTTCCCCGCCCTGTGCAGTCCGATCCCCCAAACTCCTCCCCGCCCCGTGCAGTCTGATCTCCCCCAAAACTCCTCCCCGCCCCGTGCAGTCTGATCCCCCCTAAACTGCGCTCCGCCCCGTGCAGTCTGAACCCCTCCCCAAACTCCTCCCCGCCCCGTGCAGTCTGATCTCCCCCCGTGCAGTCTGATCCCCCCAGAAACTCCTCCCAGCTCCGTGCAGTCTGATCCCCCCCAAACTCCTCTCCCCCCCGTGCAGTCTGATCCCCCCCACACTCCCCTCCGCCCCGTGCAGTCTGATCCCCCCCCCAAACTCCTGTCCGCCCCGTGCAGTCTGATCCCCCAAAGCTCCTCCCTGCCCCGTGCAGTCTGATCCTCCCCCCAAACTCCTCCCGCTCCGTGCAGTCTGATCCTCCCCCCCGTGCAGTCTGATCCCCCAAACTCCTCCCCGCTCCGTGCAGTCTGATCCCCCCAAACTCCTCTCCCCCCCGTGCAGTCTGATCCCCCCAAACTCCTCCCCGCCCCGTGCAGTCGATGCCCCCCAAACTCCTCTCCGCCCCGTGTAGTCTGATCCCCTCCCCAAACTCCTCTCCGCCCCGTGCAGTCTGAACCCCTCCCCAAACTCCTCGCCGCCCCGTGGAGTCTGATCCTCCCCCCCGTGCAGTCTGATCCCCCCCCAAACTCCTCCCCGCCCCGTGCAGTCTGATCCTCCCCACGTGCAGTCTGATCCCCCCCAAACTCCTCTCCCCCCGTGCAGTCTGATCCCCCCCCAAACTCTCTCCCCCCCGTGCAGTCTGATCCCCCCCCAAACTCCTCCCCCGCAGAGCCTGCAGTGCGGATGAGGGGGCCATGGGCAGGAGGGGAGAGGGCTGCGCGGAGCCTGGAGTGCGGGATGAGGGGGCCGGGGGCAGGAGGGGAGAGGGCTCCGCGGAGCCTGGAAATAACGAGCTTCTTACTTTGCCTGCTGTCAAAGGGCAAGACTGGGGCCACGTGGCGTGCGGAGCAGGGACAGCAGCTGGGGGCGATGGAATTACACGTGCATTACCCGCAATGACCACCGAGCGGCACTGTGGAGGCGCTACGGAATTACACGTGCATTACCGGCAATGACCACCGAGCGGCACTGTGGAGGCGCTTCGGAATTACACGTGCATTACCGGCAATGACCACCGAGCGGCACTGTTGCTCGGCTAAGGGCCGTTATTTCCAAATAAAAAAGATTGTTCTTAGGGTAGACATGCCCCATTCCGAACTAAGACCCTCTGAGCATAGACACTGAATCCATGTCACACAGGAAATGGTATTTCAATGTAAATTGTTCTACAGCACAAGCCTTACAAAGTACGTACTCCCCGCAGTCACTCCCAATGGAGTCCCGGGAAGCACTGGGGAGTAACTAACAGCACCTCTATAAGACGTTCGAAATAACGGGCTTGCCTTGTGCATGCTCACGTTATCACTTTTCTTAAGTGATGTATTTCAGAATAACAGGCTTCTTATTTTTTGTGACATGAGAGTTTATTGTTCCAGAATAATGCCATTGTAGAAATTGCTCTTTTTATATAGCAATATTGTGGGTGCTCCACTGTCGCTATTTACAAATAGCTCCTTCCTAGGGCCATTCAAGTAATTACGCTCTAGTGTTTCCTGGAGCTCTAAATCAAGGTAGCACAGCCACTTTAGGGAAGCCTGCCTCAGAGTAATTAAAACCAGCCAAAATATCTGAGAAGCCTTGTATTCTGAAATAGAATATGCTATTCTGAAATTGTAATGGGGAAATGCTAAAACAAGTGTGTAGTGTAGACATACTTTGACTCAAAGTAGCATGTCCTTACTAAGGGAGCCTACTCTCACAAATTTTGATGCTTCCCTGTTTTGGGAACACACTATTTTGAAAAATATTTTCAAATACTTTAACCCCCAAAACACCTTATTTGAAATAATTCCCAGTGTGAACATAGCCAAACATTACAGCTACAATGTAATGCTTGGCTATTTCCATAGATCCAAGAATCCCAAAATATCAATCCATGCTTTTCTTTCTTCTATTAATAAACCTTTAGATTCTAAAGGATTGGCCCTGCGTGATCTTGTGGGTAAGATCCAAAGTGTAAACTGACCGGGGATTTGTGGCTGGTTCTTTGGGACCGGAAAGACCCGTTCGGGGAAGGTGAGATTGGGTTCTACAACCCCCTCACCTGTGTGCAGGCCCGGGGCTAATTGTGGCACAGGGAGAGCTGGGGTGTCTGAGGGGTTTTGCTCCTGAGGCTTCTGGCTGGCCACATTGGCAGCTAAAGCACTCAGTGTGACCGGTTTATGGCCTATTTGGGAAAGGCTTCCAGTCTGGGGCTGTAAGGAGCCCCGAGTTTTGAGCAATTCGCCCTGAGCGGACGCCCTCAGCTGTGCCAAGACCTGGCCCGGTCCGTCACAGCCACCTTCCCAGCTCACCTCAACCCTCACCCTACCTTCTCCCCAGTCATCTTTCAACACATAAGGACCCCCTCACCCACCCTCTTCCTCCTAACGGCCCCCAGCCCAACACGCTCTTGATCAAACAAGTTTTTCCGACACTGATAAACCTCATTCCATGAGGAATAAGCCCTCCATTGTTTCAATTGTTTCCATTTTCTTTTGAAATAATGCAATTGCTGTGTGGATGCTACTGTTGTTCTGCCAGAATAATGTCCCTTATTCCAGAAAAATGGTACAGTGTAGACACACCCTTAGGGTATGTCTACACTGCAGCACTAATCGAACTAAGCTAATTCGAATTAGTGCATCTAGACCTAAAAACTAATTCGAATTAGCATTTTGCTAATTGGAAATAGCGTATCCACATTGAGTGGACCCTGAACCGAAGTTAAGGCTGGCCAGAACCAGTGCCTGCAGGGCATCAGGTTAGGACTTAGAGTGTGGAGCTGCTGCCTCCGTCTAGCCGAGGGTTGTGCTTAAAGGAACCCGACCCCCACCCCGGACAGACAGTTCTCAGGGTTCCCCACTTGCTTGTCTACCTCGATAAGGGACAGCAAAGCAGTCCTGTCTCGGAGTGCCCACACTCGGCACATCAAAGCACTTGGCCATCAGCCCGGCTGCACTTGCCGCAGGCTGCCATCCAAGGGGATCAATTGGGAGGCTGTCAGGATCCAGGAGGCCCTGCAGGAGAGCTTCCACCCCGAGGAGCCCGCAGAGCCACCCCAGTCCTCCCCATCAGGGGCTCATGCCCCATTCCTCCTTCCACTTACCCTTCCCTAGCCCCCTTCCTGATGTAAAAAATAAATGACACGTGTGTTGTTAAATAAAGAGAGTTTCTATTTTTGAAAACTGAGGGGTGGGGATTAACCTCTGGGGAGACTGGTAAAAGGTGGTGGCAGAGGGGAAGAGAGAGGGGAGGTGGAAACCTGGGAGGAGGGAGCTGGAAGGGGGAAGCCAGGGGAAGGAGGGGAAGTATAAAACTATGGTAGCCATATCTTCAGTACTGTGTACAGATGTGGTCTCCTCACCTCAAAAAAGATATTTTGGCCTTGGAAAGGGTTCAGAAAAGGGCAACTACAATGATTAGGGGTTTGGAGCAGGTCCCATATGAAGAGAGGCTAAAGAGACTAGGACTTTTCAGCTTAGAAAAGAGGAGACTGAGGGGGATATGACAGAGGTCTATAAAATCATGAGTGGTGTGGAGAGGGTGAATATAGAAAAGTTCTTTACTAGTTCCCATAATATAAGAACTAGAGGACACCAAATGAAATTAATGGGTAGCAGGTTTAAACCTAATACAAGAAAGGTCTTCACACAGCGCACAGTCAACCTGTGGCACTCCTTGCCAGAGGATGCTGTGAAGGCTAGGACTAGAACAGAGTTTAAAAAAAAAAACTAGATAAATTCATGGAGGTTAGGTCCATAAAAGGCTATTAGCCTGGGGGAAGGAAGAAATGGTTGCCCTGGCCTCTGTTTGTCAAAGGCTGGAGATGGATGGCAGGAGACAAATTGCTTGATCATTGTCTTCGGTCCACCCCTTCTGGGGCACCTGGCACTGGCCACTGTTGGCAGACAGGCTACTGGGCTAGATGGCCCTTTGGTCTGACCCAGTATAGCCATTCTTATGTTCTTATCAGTATCAGAAGTGCACCGATGGATACGGAGCACGCAGCTCCCGCGGGATCTGGTGCTTCTGGGGCGATGACTTAAAAGCCAGCTCCCCACGCGCACAGGCTCTCACCTCCCCCCAGCCCTTGCTGACTCTGTATTAGAGACAGCAAGGGGGAGGGAAGCGTGTGTAGTTGTCAGGATTAACCGATAAGCCCAGGCTTATCAGTTAATCGTATACACGACTATACGCTAACATCCCATTCACCGAGTGTCACTGTTAACATTTCTGTAACGCAGGAAGTGCATTGCCGGGAGCAGGTACGCCTTGAGAGGCCTCCAAGCTTACCCAGTACATGGAGAGACCTTTTTTCAAAGGCCCAGCTTCTGATGGGTTTGGTCCTCCTTCTGGGATGCCACCGGATGTGCTGGGATTTCACTGAGACTACTTGCTCCACTAGCCTTGGCTGCCTCTCCCTGTTTTGCTGACTTAGGCTCTCTGGCCTCTGGGAGCCCACGCAGGTTGGGAAGCACCAAGTGTAGAAACACAGAGTCTGGAAACAGCTCTATACGGTAAGGCTTAGCTAGAAAATCGTCCAGCACTCAATTGCAGTTCCCCCTCCGGAAAGTACACCCAAAATAATATTATCTGACGCGGGAGAGAAATCACTACAATGCAAGCTCATACGTTTGCCCATCCCCTCAATGAGGAGTAACATACGCACAACTTCTCCCGCTCCCCTCCTGCTGTTAGAAATTACACAAACTACATTTGTTTGATTAAAATCTAGCTTTTACAGTTGAGAGATTGCTGTCGTTTATCAAAACAAACTAAAGCACGCATACCGTGTATGGGTGTAGGCATGCATGGAGGAAGGGCAGCGTTAGGAGTGCAGGTTGCCATGGGATGTGGGTGTAGAAAGGAAGAGAAGGGGGGTGGGACCCAATGGATGGGAGCATGGATTGGAAGGGTCTGGAGTGTGGGATGGGGGCTTGTTGAGGAGGAAGAGGAGAGTGGTTGAGGGAGTCCTTACGTGTGGAAGGGAGGCCTGGGGGGAAGGTAGTGATGGGGGTCACATGGCAGGCGGGATGGAAGTGTGGGGGGAGGGGACTGTGGGTTGGGAAGGAAAGAAACGGGGTTTAAGGGTCCTATAGATGGGGGAAAGGTAAGGGATAAGGATAGACTGCGGGATGGGGGAGTGTTCTAGGGAGGAAAAAGAGGGGCTGATGGGCCCCGTGAAGGGAGGATGCTCTGGGGTTGCAGGTTGCTCTGAGTCTGTGGAGAGAAGAAGGGAAACTGAGGGACACCAGGACTAGGGGGTATGGGCTAGGGAAGAGCACTGGTGGGGGAGCAGCTTGTGTGAGGGGGATGTTGAAATGTACTGCGGGAGTGGAACCTCCGCTCGGACTCGCTGTCTCAGCAAACGCGACTTCCCTTCCTAGACCCGAGTGGGCCGTAAGCCAAGAGATTTCCCAGACCCGACACTTATCTCCCAGTAAGCGATGGCTGCTCCGCTCCCAGCCGGACGGGTCCTCGCCTCGCTTCGACCAAGCTCCCGAGCTCGCTCTTCTCGTTTCCGTTCCATCCCCAGACGGGAGGACACCGGGAGGGTTGACTTCTTATCGCTCGCTACCGAACACAGCAGAGGGAAAAAACAAACAAACAACTTAGCTTTTCAGTCCCGCAAGGACGCGGCATCGCTTCTCCTCCCACCATCGGCCACCCCCTCCTGCTGCCACTCCAGGAACGGGTAGAGAAAGGAGGCCTTGAATCTCTATCCACGCTCTGTTGAACCGCCTACTGCCGCTTCACCAGTCCCCAAGCCACCAGGCTCCGTGCCCCAGCAGGAAGCTCTCTGCCTCAGAAGAAACATACTGCCAGGACGCTTGAAGATTTCAAAGCACGCATCTCTTACTCACACAGAGCCATGGAAGGCCGAATGCTGAGGACCCTTCACGTCTTCCGAGAATCACGTCCAGGCAGCTCAAGTCCATCTCGGACTCTTTCTTCTCCGCCCACGGCCCCGCACTGATTCCTCTGCAAGGGCCGGCAGAAAAAGCCCAGCATGAGCTCTCACTCGCTAAGGTCTGTGGCTGTGGGAATTCTGTCCTTTAGCCCTTTCCCCCCCTCTCGCCTATGTATCGGGCCCTCTACAAGAACACTGAGTCAGTCAGCCATGACGCACCACCGCTCTCCTTGCGTGACTGGCGTACCTGCAGAATTCCCGTTGGCTCCTGAGCCTTAACCCTTGGAGATGCTCACCTGGAATGACTGCAAGTGTGCTGTACAAGGACACGGCAGAAGCAGAGCAAGGACAAAAGACACAGACAGAAACAGACAGACAGGACGTATTGGCCATACGAGAGAGCAACAAGAGAGAAACACATGAGAGGCAGCCAAAACCCTTACCACCTTGCGGTCTTCCTCCTCGAGCCAATCGTCTGCTGAGAAGGACACCGTGTTCCAGAGAAACCAGCACCCCTGACAAACGGGACCTACCAAGGAAGCACCTCGGGAACCTCCGCTCGGACTGGCTGTCTAATCAAACGTGACTTCCCTTCCTAGACCCGAGTGGGCCGTAAGCCAAGAGATTTCCAGACCCGACACTTATCTCCGTGTCAGCGATGGCTGCTTCGCTCCCAGCCGGAAGGTTCTCGCCTCGCTTCGACCAAGCTCCCGAGCTCGCTGTTCTCGTTTCCGTTCCATCCCCAGACGGGAGGACACCGGGAGGGTTGACTTCTTATCGCTCGCTACCGAACACAGCAGAGGGGAACAAACAAACAAACAACTTAGCGTTTCAGTCCGCAAGGACGCGGCATCGCTTCTTCTCCCACCATCGCGCCGCAGCCTCCCACCATCGGCCACCCCCTCCCCGCTGCCACTACTGGAACGCGGAGAGAAAGGAGGCCTTGAATATCTATCCACGCTCTGTTGAACCGCTACTTCCCCTTCACCAGTCCCCAAACCACCAGGCTCTGTGCCCCAGCAGGAAGCTCTCTGCCTCAGAAGAAACCTACTGCCAGGACGCTTGAAGATTTCAAAGCACGCATCTCTTACTCACACAGAGCCATGGGAAGGCCGAACGCTGAGGACCCTTCACGTGTTCCAAGAATCACGTCCAGGCAGCTCAAGTCCATCTCGGACTCTTTCTTCTCCGCCCGCGGCCCCGCACTGATTCCTCTGCAAGGGCGGCAGAAAAAGCCCAGCGTGAGCTCTCACTCCCTAAGGTCTGTGGCTGCGGGAATTCTATCTTTTAGCCCCATGCTCACCAACCAATAAATCGTGGTAGATGTCAGGGGCTCTAAGAGTAGCTCTTGAGCCCTCTCTGAACTGCGTGCGTGCCCAGTACATTTACATTAGATTTCCTCATTTGAGGAGTAGCTACTCACTGAGCAACAACACAGGTGAGTAGCTGGAAGGAATGGTGGGAGCTGGGAGGTCGGGAGCGCTGAAACACCCCAGCCAGCTGATTGTGGCTTTCAGCAGAAAGAGGCTGCCCCGCGCTCCAGCTGATCGGCAGCTTCTCCTCTGCGCCTGCCCATGTGGAGCTTGGTGCACCCTGGCTGAGCGCCATGACCAGCTCTCCGGGCAGCCGCTTCTCTTCACTCCAGCCTGGCTGCCCTGCGGTCAGTCCGGAGGGAGCGCGGGTCGGAGGCTTCCCTCCGTGGCTGGTGTAGGGAACTCCCTGCCCCCAACCTTGTTTCCTCTCCTCTGCCCCAAACCTGTCCCCTGCCCCCTCTCCCTTGCCCCCCACTCCACTGTATAACCCTTCCCCCCCTCTGCAGAAACTTGTCCCCCGGCACCCTGCCCCCCCCTGCAGAAACCAGTTCCCTCTGGTACCCTGTCTCCTACTTCAGAAAACTGTCCCCGTGCCTTCCCTACTACAGAAACCTGTCCCCCCCAGCACCCAGTCCCCTGCTGCAGAAACCTGTCCTGGCACTCTGCCCTCTCTTCCCTGCCCCCACTGGAACCCTGTTCCCTGTCCCCGAACCCACTAGCGCCCCTCCCCAGTACTGTGTCCCCTGCTCCCAAAGGACTTTTCTATGGGTCAGTGACCCCTGACTCAAGGCAGGTTCCCTGCCATTCTCATAAATAAAGACAATGCAGAAACTTTTTGTGCTTAACGTAGTATTTTATTTAAAAATGAAGTTTGGCCAATAAACCCCCAATTGGGGCCAAGCCCCCATCTGGCCACAACCACTCCTGCACTCCCCCTTCCCCAGGCCCTAGATCTGAGCCTATCAAACACTGGAACCCCCCTGCCCTGAGCCCTTCACATACCCCAACCCAAATTCCTGCATTCTCACATCCACAAGCCTGTGACTTGCTTAGTATCCCAACACCGCCCAGCCTGGAGCCCCCTCCCCGAGCCAGTGTCCCCTTCTCCACCTCCTCCTCCATCCAGATTTCCTCCCAGAGCTTGCACCTCTCACCCCTTCCCACACCCAAATCCCTCATTCCCACCGCAGAGAATGAGGGATTCTCAATCCAGCGGCGGTACAGCTAGACTGCAGGGCTGTGTCTACATTGGCACCCTTGAAAGTAGGAATAAGGGCTCTTCCAGAAAAGGGTTTATTTTCTGCAAGATCAGCGTCTAGACTGGCGCTTTTTTCCGACAAAGCTCCGTGCGGAAAAAAAGCGGCAGCCATTTTTATGCTAATGAAGCGGGGGAGATTTAAATCCCCGCTTCATTAGCAATTGCGATACGTCTAATTTACATCCCTTTTCCAAAAAAGGGATGTAGTCTAGACGTAGCCCAGGAGTTTTTCAGGATTCTGGAGATATCTCAGAAAAACTCTTCTGCATCCAGGGTTGCGTTTGTTCTTCTGCTTGTTTAGTGGAAGAACAATCTGGCTCTTTTGGTCACCCCTATATTCCTCTTTCCCCAAGGAATAAGGTGGCTTCCAAAAGAAGGGGTTTTTTCTGACATTTGGTCCAGACTAGACAGGCCAAATGTTGGAAAAACCTCATTCTACAGCAGAATTTTTTTTTTTTTTTTAAAGAAAAGCATCAGTATAAGGATTGGGGACAGCAAGTGATGGAGAGGAGGAGAATAGAGAGAGCGGGGCTTCAAGGAAGGGGCAGGGCAGTAAATCTTGGCTTGGTCTGTCATTTAAAACTTATCTTGGGTGTAAAAAGGTTGGAGACCACTGCTTTAGACCCCCCCCCCCCGCCCCTCTGTATGGGGTCCATTACAACAATACTAAGTCAGTCTGCCATGACGCACCACTGGTCTCCCTTGCGCGACTGGCGTACCTGCACAATTCCCCTTACCTCCTGGGCCCTTAACCTGTGGAGATGCTCACCTGGAATGTCTGTACGTGTCCTGTACAAGGACATGGCAGAAGCAGAGCAAGGACAAAGACACAGACAGAAACAGACAGACAGAACGTACTGGCCAATACGAGAGAGCAACAAGAGAGAAACACACGAGAGGCAGCTTGCGTGGGAGGGGAGGGGTTGAATACACTTGGTGGTCAGGGAAGGGGGTGCAGGTTGAGGAGGGGGGTGTTGAATGGACTGGGGGGTGGGGAAGGGGGTGCAGATCGGGCAAGGGGTGCAGAATGGACTGGGGGGTGGGGAAAGGGGTGCAGATTGGGAAGGGGGTGCAGAATGGACTGGGGGTGGGGAAAGGGGTGCAGATTGGGCGGGGGTGCAGAATGGACTGGGGGTGGGGAAAGGGGTGCAGATTGGGCAGGAGGTGCAGAATGGACTGGGGGTGGGAAAAGGGGGTGCAGGTTGGGCAGGGGTGCAGAATGGACTGGGGGTGGGGAAAGGGGTGCAGATTGGCGGGGGGTGCAGAATGGACTGGGGGATGGGGAAAGGGGTGCAGGTTGGGCAGGGGGTGCAGAATGGACTGGGGGTGGGGAAAGGGGTGCAGGTTGGGAAGGGGGTGCAGAATGGACTGGGGGTGGGGAAGGGGGTGCAGGTTGGGCTGGGGGTGCAGAATGGACTGGGGGTGGGGAACGGGGTGCAGATTGGGAAGGGGGTGCAGAATGGACTGGGGGTGGGGAAGGGGGTGCAGGTTGGGCAGGGGGTGCAGAATGGACTGGGGGGTGGGGAAGGGGTGCAGATTGGGCAGGGGGAGCAGAATGGACTGGGGGTGGGGAAGAGGGTTGCAGATTGGGCAGGGGGTGTAGAATGGACTGGGGGTGGGGAAGGGGTGCAGATTGGGCAGGGGGAGCAGAATGGACTGGGGGTGGGGAAGGGGTGCAGATTGGGCAGGGGGAGCAGAATGGACTGGGGGTGGGGAAGAGGGTTGCAGATTGGGCAGGGGGTGTAGAATGGACTGGGGGTGGGGAAGAGGGTGCAGATTGGGCAGGGGGTGCAGAATGGACTGCGGGTGGGGAAAGGGGTGCAGATTGGGCAGGGGGTGCAGATTGGAGTGGGGGTGGGGAAGGGGTGCATATTGGGCAGGGGGTGCAGAATGGACTGGGGTGGGGAAAGGGGTGCAGGTCGGGCAGGGGGTGCAGAATGGACTGGGGTGTGGGGGAAAGGGATTGCAGATTGGGCAGGGGGTGCAGATTGGACTGGGGGTGGGGAAAGGGGTGCAGGTCGGGCAGGGGGTGCAGAATGGACTGGGGGTGGGGAAAGGGGTGCAGGTTGGGCAGGGGGTGCAGAATGGACTGGGGGTGGGGAAGGGGGTGCAGATTGGACCGGGGGTGGGGAAGGGGGTGCAGGTCGGGCAGGGGGTGCAGAATGGACTGGGGGTGGGGAAGGGGGTGCAGATTGGACCGGGGGTGGGGAAGGGGGTGCAGGTTGGGCAGGGGGTGCAGAATGGACTGGGGGGTGGGGAAAGGGGTGCAGGTCAGGCAGGGGGTGCAGAATGGACTGGGGGTGGGGAAAGGGGTGCAGGTCGGGCAGGGGGTGCAGAATGGACTGGGGGGTGGGGAAAGGGGTGCAGATTGGGCAGGGGGTGCAGAATGGACTGGGGGTGGGGAAAGGGGTGCAGGTTGGGCAGGGGGTGCAGATTGGACTGGGGGTGGGGAAGGGGGTGCAGGTTGGGCAGGGGGTGCAGAATGGACTGGGGGTGGGGAAGGGGGTGCAGATTGGGCAGGGGGTGCAGAATGGACTGGGGGTGGGGAAGGGGGTGCAGGTTGGGCAGGGGGAGCAGAATGGACTGGGGGTGGGGGAGGGGGTGCAGGTTGGGCAGGGGGTGCAGAATGGACTGGGGGTGGGGAAGGGGGTGCAGATTGGGCAGGGGGTGCAGAATGGACTGGGGGTGGGGGAGGGGGTGCAGGTTGGGCAGGGGGTGCAGATTGGGCAGGGGGTGGGGAAAGGGATGCAGAATGGATTGGGGGTGGGGAAAGGGGTGCAGGTCGGGCGGGGGGTGCAGAATGGACTGGGGGTGGGGAAGGCGGTGCAGGTTGGGCTGGGAGTGAGGAATGCACTGGGGTGGGGAAGGGGGTGCAGGTCGGGCGGGGGGGGGGGGGCCGTGCAGAGGGCGCCGGCAGACGTGAGCAGGGCCTGAGTAGCGCTGCCGGGACGTCCTGAGATGCAGGTGGGGACGGGGAGAAGCTGGAACACGCTGGGCGGGGCTATGCCGGGGGCGGGGCTATGATAGGGGCGGGGCGCGCTGCGACGTGCCCCGGGAGGCCGCACTATGAGAACTACAAGTCCCAGGATGCGTCGCTGACACTTGGAGTGACACGAGCGCGGGACCAACCGCGTCGCTCCCTGGTCAATGCCACGATGTGATGTCACTTCCGCTGCACCCGCCCAACCGAACAGCGCCGTGCCTGCCCTGGCCCTGCAATGGCCGATGGGAGCTGCGGACAGGGGCACTCAGTTTCCCACAAGCCACTGCGGCTACTTTCCCTGCTCCCCCTCATCCCGCCCCGACCCATTGCTGGGCGGGGCTCCTGCCTCAGAGCCGGGAGCGTCCGCGGCTGATGCCCCGCCCCCACTCGGGAGAGGAGACTCCGCGGCAACCCTTCCCCCCCAAACTCCTCCCCCCCCCGTGCAGTCTGATCCCCCCCAAACTCTCCCCCGCCCCGTGAAGTCTGATCCCCCCCAAACTCCTCCCCGCTCCGTGCAGTCTGATCCCCCCCAAACTCCTCCCCGCCCCGTGCAGTCTGATCCCCCCCAAACTCCTCTCCGCCCCGTGCAGTCTGATCCCCCCCAAACTCCTCCCCGCCCCGTGCAGTCCGATCCCCCCCAAACTCTTCCCCGCCCTGTGCAGTCCGATCCCCCCAAACTCCTCCCCGCCCCGTGCAGTCTGATCTCCCCCAAAACTCCTCCCTGCCCCGTGCAGTCTGATCCCTCCCCAAACTCCTCCCCCCCGTGCAGTCTGATCCCTCCCCCCAAACTCCTCCCCGCCCCGTGCAGTCTGATCCCTCCCCCCAAACTCCTCCTCGCCCCGTGAAGTCTGATCCCCCCCAAACTCCTCCCCCCCCCGTGCAGTCTGATCCCTCCCCAAACTCCTCTCCGCCCCGTGCAGTCTGATCCCCCCCAAACTCCTCCCCGCCCCGTGCAGTCTGATCCCCCCAAACTTCCCCCCCGCCCCGTGCAGTCTGATCCCCCCCAAACTCCTTCCCCCCCCGTGCAGTCTGATCCCCCCCAAACTCCTCCCCGCCCCGTGCAGTCTGATCCCCCCCAAACTCCTCCCCCCCCATGCAGTCTGATCCCTCCCCAAACTCCTCTCCGCCCCGTGCAGTCTGATCCCTCCCCAAACTCCTCCCCGCCCCGTGCAGTTTGATCCCTCCCCCCAAACTCCTCCCCGCCCCGTGCAGTCTGATCCCCCCCAAACTCCTCCCCCCCCGTGCAGTCTGATCCCTCCCCAAACTCCTCTCCGCCCCGTGCAGTCTGATCCCTCCCCAAACTCCTCCCCCCCCGTGCAGTCTGATCCCTCCCCAAACTCCTCTCCGCCCCGTGCAGTCTGATCCCTCCCCAAACTCCTCCCCCCCCGTGCAGTCTGATCCCTCCCCCCAAACTCCTCCCTGCCCCGTGCAGTCTGATCCCTCCCCAAACTCCTCCCCCCCGTGCAGTCTGATCCCTCCCCCCAAACTCCTCCCCGCCCCGTGCAGTCTGATCCCTCCCCCCAAACTCCTCCTCGCCCCGTGAAGTCTGATCCCCCCCAAACTCCTCCCCCCCCCGTGCAGTCTGATCCCTCCCCAAACTCCTCTCCGCCCCGTGCAGTCTGATCCCTCCCCAAACTCCTCCCCCCCCGTGCAGTCTGATCCCCCCCAAACTCCTCCCCCCCCCGTGCAGTCTGATCCCTCCCCAAACTCCTCTCCGCCCCGTGCAGTCTGATCCCTCCCCAAACTCCTCCCCCCCCGTGCAGTCTGATCCCTCCCCAAACTCCTCCCCCCCCCGTGCAGTCTGATCCCTCCCCAAACTCCTCTCCGCCCCGTGCAGTCTGATCCCGCCCCAAACTCCTCCCCCCCCCGTGCAGTCTGATCCCTC